>NC_045163.1:892836-1002836 GCF_900700415.2 Clupea harengus | reverse complement strand
CTCCCCTCACAGTCCCTCACAGTCTCTCCCCTCACAGTCTCTCACAGTCTCTCACAGTCCCTCACAGTCTCTCCCCTCACAGTCTCTCACAGTCTCTCACAGTCTCTCCCCTCACAGTCTCTCACAGTCTCTCCCCTCACAGTCTCTCCCCTCACAGTCTCTCACAGTCTCTCCCCTCACAGTCTCTCACAGTCTCTCCCCTCACAGTCCCTCACAGTCTCTCACAGTCTCTCACAGTCTCTCACAGTCTCTCACAGTCTCTCCCCTCACAGTCTCTCCCCTCACAGTCTCTCACAGTCTCTCACAGTCTCTCACAGTCTCTCACAGTCTCTCACAGTCTCTCACAGTCTCTCCCCTCACAGTCTCTCCCCTCACAGTCTCTCACAGTCTCTCCCCTCACAGTCTCTCCCCTCACAGTCTCTCCTCTGCCTCGCCTTCCCAAAAGAGGAGTGCCTTGCTGGGATGATCTTGATTTTTCTGCTCATCAGAAATGTTTGAAGTATTTGGTTCCTAAATAACAGCAGAGCTGCGTGTACACGGACTATAAATACAGACGGGCCTGTTCCCTCCTAATAAGGCTGCGGGGGAAAATGTCACATGACGTGGCAGAACTTGGGTCCAGGATCCAGTGGAATGTTTAAAGTTAACAGAATGCCTCAACAAACTGCCACTCCACACCGTCTCCAATAAATAAAGTTGCTTGTTATTGAATGCTGTGAGGAGTTACCATAGAGACTTTGAGTGGATCTTACTGTGTGGGGGAAACAGATGCATGTATGCACACATACACACACACACACACACACACACACACACACAGACACACACACACACACACACAGAGACACACACACACACACACACACACACACAGATACTTGTTTAGGCTTTTCTGTCTGATTTGTCTGACGAGCAGAGAGCCTCAGCGGTTCACAGCGCGCTCATCCGCCCTCTCCCCTCTCTAGGTCCAGACCTCATTACCATCACATCATTACCATCACCCTGTTTATACATTTTCACAGGTTAGCAACACTATCCTCCGTGGTGGTCAGGTTACCATAGTGACATTTAAGTTTGCTCTCTCTCTCTCTCTCTCTCTCTCTCTCTCTCTCTGTCCCTCTCTCTCTCTCTCCCTCTCTCTCTCTTTGTCCCTCTCCCTCCCTCTCTCTCTCTCTCCCTCCCTCTCTCTCTCTCTCTCTCTCTCTCTCTCTCTCTCTGTCCCTCTCTCTGTCTCTCTCCCTCTCTCTCTCTTTGTCCCTCTCTCTCTCTCTCTCTCTCTCTGTCCCTCTCTCTCTCTGTCCCTCTCTCTCTCCCTCTCTTGCCTCCAGTAGAGCCAGCACCAGGGACCTTGACTCCTCAGTGGTCTTCTGTAGTGCCCAGTGAGCGTGTTCACTTTCATTCAGTCCATTGTTTCTGAGGTGTCAGTGTATGTGTAGGCACCCTGAGGAACCCTCCTCATGAGATGAAACTATCCATAAACAGCACAGTGTATGTGTAGGCACCCTATTGAGGAACCCACCTCATGAGATCAAACTATCCATAAACAGCACAGTGTATGTGTAGGCACCCTATTGAGGAACCCTCCTCATGAGATGAAACTATCCATAAACAGCACAGTGTATGTGTAGGCACCCTATTGAGGAACCCACCTCAAGAGATCAAACTATCCATAAACGGCACACTTCCTAACACAGCCCAGCCCAGCCCAGCTCAGAGCAGGAGCTGGAAGCTCTTTAGGTTGATTATGTATCCAGACCTCCTACTGTATATGTCTTACAGCTCTTGTGTGTTAACAATGTAAACTTAAGCTATGCACTGTGTGGTATGTAAATAGACATTTCTATATGTAAACATGTTTTTAGATGTTGTCATTGAATATGAAAATGGGTTTCTAAGTAGATTTGCAGTGTTTGCAGATGAAACACGTAAAGACGTTTGATAGTGAACTGTGCTGAATGGTGAGGTGGTTTGCCAAAGTGGTCTTTCTGGAGGTGTGTGGTCTAATAGATGGCATGCCTCTCCCTGGTCGAGCCCTCAGCTTTCTCAGTTTCAACTGAACCGTTCTCTTGTTGCTATCTAAACACACTTGACACAAGAATGTGGCTTAATGAGTGCCCTGTTTCATTGGCATGTGAGCGTGCTGAGGCTGTTTCTCTCGCTGTACTCCCTGCTGGCTGAAGGCGCCGCAGATGTGCTACTTTAACTGCTCAGTTTAACAATTGGTTGCCCATAGAAGAAGTCTATGTTTATCTATGTTCAAGAAGTCTATTTTTAACACCCAAAGACCCTGCCAAGCTTGTTGGTATTCCCAAAGGCCACTTCCTAGCTCTGTTAAAGGCATATGTGAAGCTAGGGACATACCTGTGTTATTGTTATGCTCATAGGCAGGATTAGTCATACTACTTTGGTGGCTAACAAATACAGTTTCTTATTCCTTCTCAGAACATGTTTTGTTTTTTAAGTCCCAACATTCTTGGGGAGGGTGCATCATTCCCGTTCTTCCCTCTGCATTGCCTGTGAGGAATGTCTCCCTTCCCCCAGACTCTTGTGTTGAACTCCAGTGGGTATCCTGTGGTCCCCTGAAGGCTTTACTCAGCGCTGGTCGTAGCGGGACGCTGGTCTTTTTTCCCTGGCGGTCCAGTGCACCCCTCCAAACCCCTCCAAACCCCCCCAAACCCTCCAGCCTGCTCCGTCTAATCCCGTCTCTAGTTGCAGTTTTCCTCACAGATCACAGAGATTAGACAGGCAGACTACGTTCCCATGGCATAGATAAGGTTTCTTTTCCTGGACACACCCTGCCTCGCTAGGCCTTGTGACACACACACAATCACACACACACAATCACACACACACACACACACACACACACACACACAGAGCAGAGAATAGCTCCGGAGTGAGTCGTTGGGAAATTAAATGTTTTTTGTGCGCTCCAGTGTCTATGATGGATGGTGTGTTCTCTGAGAAGCCTGCTAGTGGACTCCTGGAGGTTTGGGTTTCACGGGAGTGGAGTGGCGGCAGGACGACTCTTCCACATCGGACACCACGGAAATCCGCTGCCTTTGTGGGAGACTTGAATACAGTGTCAGCACTGCTTTGTCCTCCCACTTCTCCCCACTTCTCATGCACTGAACCGCCGAATCACTGTCTATGCGTGTGTGTGTGTGTGTGTGTGTGTGAGGGAAAGTGTGTATGTATGTGCTTCTGACTGTTAAAGAGCATGTTATGCCTGTATATGTTTATGTGCATATCTGGTTGTTGATGAGCATACTTCCGTTTCTGTTTGTGTGTGTGTGTGTGTGTGCATGTGTTTGTGAAAGAGGGCTGGCTGAAATACGCTTATTGTCAACACCATCCCTCTTTAGTGCCCAGCTAAAGACACATTCAACCCCTTTCACAAACACTCACACATATACACACACACAGAGACACACACACACACACACACACACACACACACACACACACACAGAAACACAGAAACAAACAAACACTCACACACACACAGACACTCCCTGCGTCTCTCTATCCACCCACCTCTCCCTGGGGCCTGGCAGTGGCATGTCCCGGCCAGGGGCCGCCATCAGAGGGCCACACCCTGACGATGAGAGCGCTGTGGCCTTCCTGGCTCTTTCACAGCCCACATAATGGCCCCAGGGTGTGGACACGCTGGAAGATCTGCCCAAGGTCACGCGCTGAGTGATGAGGCGGAGGAGAGGAGAGGAGAGGAGAGAGCGGGGATGCACAGAGAGGCCATTGTTCAGCGCGCGACCACATGCTATCATGTGTTAGCTCTCTCCCCTCTGAGCTGCCAGAGCTGTTTTTACAGTGGGATGCTGTCTGGACTCAGGCCTAGTCTCTTCTTCAGTCTTTTATTTTCTTCCTACATTATACATGCAATTATTCCTTTTCTCTTTCTTGTCTCCCTTCATTTTTCCCCCCTATCTCGATATCTGGTTGTTTCATCACTTTCTGCCCCTCCTCCTCCTCCCTTCTCATCTCTTGCTCCTTCCCTATCTGTCTCCAGTGCCCCCACCCTCCCCGCCTTCCTCCCCTCAGAGGGCAGGATGTTTATGCCAGGCTTTATCGTTTAAGGGGTAATGACGTTTAATTTGCGCTGCTTTTTTTAATGACCCTAACCGTCCAGCCCCGTCCCCACGCCTCGCCATTTGTGTCTGGGTCTTGATCGGGTGAAGCAGCGGGCGAAGCAGCGGGCGAAGCAGCGGGTGAACCAGTGTGCCAGCATGGACCTCCTGGGCTCTTTCTACCGCCGCAAGCTGCGCAAGAAGCAGAAGAGGCTGGAGATGGGACGCTCGGACGGGGCGCTGTGCAAGGCACCGTCTGAGGCTAGCGTCAACAGCCTGGCAACGGGGCTTATCTCTAAGGTGCTGAGGTTCACCTCCAGGTAATGGCCCGAACCAGCTGTGTTCGAAGGTGCAGCAGGCTTTTGATGGTGGGATAGAAGTGAGACCAGACAAGCGATGTGTTTTGGACAGTGAAATGTCACCAGATTTCTTTATAGAGGACTGTGTCGTTTAGCGGTTGTGTAGCTAGAGCTTTGGGAGGGGCTTGAGATTTGGTGTTTTATCTACCGTCGAGTCTGCTGTCATGTGGATTTGGTTTAATATCACAGAGTACTCGCGAGTCTTGTATTCCAAATACCAACATTAGTTTGATACACAGGGTAGAGGTGTTGTTGGATGTTTAAAACTGTGATTTTCTAAAATCTGGATGTTTGTGCCTTCCGCAAAATCCCCTCCAGAAGACATCCCATACCATCTCCCTTGATACTCATGAATTGCATCCATGACAGCTTTAATTAATGGCTTTATTCTGACTTGTTAGAGTTGTGTTTTCTACTTGAGATGGAGTTTGTTGTGTCAAAACAGGAAATCTGATACTCTGTGTTCTCTGTCTAAAGAGCCCTGTGTCTCTGTGCCTTAAGGAGTGTGTGTGTCTGTCAGCCCACACCCCATCCCCCACCCTCTCACTGGGACTGGTTGTGAAACTCTGGTGAGAGGGTTGGGGAGAGGAGGCTCCATATCTGG
The DNA here is from genome assembly GCF_900700415.2 of Clupea harengus. NCBI lineage: Eukaryota > Metazoa > Chordata > Actinopteri > Clupeiformes > Clupeidae > Clupea > Clupea harengus. Next base: position 997,788 of record NC_045163.1, on the reverse strand, counting down.
CCGCCAGTCTGCGTGCTGAAAAGGGAGTTTTTCTCTGTCTGTGAAAGGTTGTGGGGGAGGAGGGAGCAGGAGAAGGAAGGAGGAGGGGGGGGGGGTAGAAGCTGTTTGGTGTGGAAATGGAAGGAGGGGTGGGGGTAGAAGCTGTTTGGTGTGGAGATGGAAGGAGGGGGGGGGTAGAAGCTGTTTGGTGTGGAGATGGAAGGAGGGTGATGAGAGGCGTCTGCTCACCACTTCATATATTCGGTGGAATCAATCCCAGAGTCAGACGCTGCATGTCTTCACCTGCCTGGAGAACAGAACCAGGGTGTACTGAGGTCTCAAATGTTCTTCACCTGCCTGATGACAGAACCAGGCTGTACTGAGGTCTGAGATGTTCTTCACCTGCCTGATGACAGAACCAGGCTGTACTGAGGTCTGAGATGTTCTTCACCTGCCTGAGGACAGAACCAGGGTGTACTGAGGTCTCAAATGTTCTTCACCTGCCTGATGACAGAACCAGGCTGTACTGAGGTCTGAGATGTTCTTCACCTGCCTGAGGACAGAACCAGGGTGTACTGAGGTCTCAAATGTTCTTCACCTGCCTGATGACAGAACCAGGCTGTACTGAGGTCTGAGATGTTCTTCACCTGCCTGAGGACAGAACCAGGGTGTACTGAGGTCTCAAATGTTCTTCACCTGCCTGATGACAGAACCAGGCTGTACTGAGGTCTGAGATGTTCTTCACCTGCCTGATGACAGAACCAGGGTGTACTGAGGTCTCAAATGTTCTTAAGCACAAAAACATGAGCACATTCATTCATGTGTGTTTGGCCTCCTTACTCTACTCAATGTCGTATTGGTGTTTCATGTTTTGGGATATTTATTTGATGCCGTGTTCTCAACCACCCTTCCCATCAAAATCAATCAATCAGTCTGAATCCCTCCTCTTTGGACCAGTGGCTTGTTTGTGTGTTTGGCGGATACTGGTCATTACAGTTGGTTTGTGTGTTTGGGGGATACTGGTCATTACAGTTGGTTTGTGTGTTTGGCGGATACTGGTCATTACAGTTGGTTTGTGTGTTTGGCGGATACTGGTCATTACAGTTGTTGATTTGTGAGCTCCAGAACAAAATGTGCTACCCTGGCAGCTCCTGAGGTAATGGAGGATATCGAGATATTTCTGTGTGTGTGTGGGTGCTCAGGCACGTCCCACAGGCTGTATCAGGCCTGATAGCTGTGTAAGGTCTGAGCGGGGGGGCGCGTGGGTCTGGTACTCAGTGCTGGCATGTGTGTGCGTGTGCGGGAGCCAGACGTGATGGGCTAAAGCCAGGAGGAGGAGCGGGGGCAGCGGGCGGTAGCGGGCAGTGCTGCTGATGGTCGTCACCAGCGCTCGGGTACCCAGGGGGACGGCTGCACACTGAACACACAGTGCACCTTCTCTTCTCCGTCTTTTACAGCGCTTGGTAGGGAAGGCCACTGCAATACCCTATGACAGTTTTCCTACATTGGGGAAATATCTGTATCAGTAAGGGTGCCTGAGTCCCCACATGTAGGACCCTCTATCTCTCCAACTGGTGCATGGGCACTGAGTGAGTGTGTGTTGTGTTGGAACTCAAATGGAGAATGAAACAGTGCTTGTGAAAGACAGTCTGGAGTTAAACTAAACCCTCTCTTATCCTTATAGTGTTACAGTGCATTCAGAAAGTATTCAGACCCGTTCACTTTTTTCACATTTTGTTGTGTGTAAAATTGTTTAAATAATTTGTTTTCCCCTCATCAGTCTACACTCAATACCCCATAATGACAAAGTGAAAGCAGGATTTTAGAAATTTTAGCAAATGTATTAAAAAGCAAAAACTGATATCACATTGACATAGGTATTTAGACCCTTTACTCAGTACTTAGTTGAAGCACCTTTGGCAGCCATTACAGTCTTTGAGTCTTCTTGGGTATGACACGCCAAGCTTTGCACACCTGGATGCGGGGATGTTCTGCTATTCTTCTCTGCAGACCCCCTCAAGCTCTGTCAGGTTGGATGAGGACCATCGGTGGACTGCCATTTTCATGTCTGTTTCACCAGAGAACAGACCTCTGGCTGGGACACTCAAGGTCATTCACAGAGTTGTCCGTAAGCCATTTCTGCTCTTGGCTGTGTGCTTAGGATCATTGTCCTGTTGAAAGGGGAACCTTGGTCCCAGTCTGAGGTCCTGAGCTCACTGGACCAGATTTTCATTCAGGATATCGCTGTAATTCTGTTCTTCAGCCTACTATTTACATTTCATTTCATTTTTATCAGATCTGCTGCCTGTTTAGAGATTTTTAAAATTAGACTAAAAACATTCTTTTACACCCTGGCATTCCCTGGATTTTAATTTGATGCTGTGCTCTTTTTAGTGCATTTAAGTACAGTCTGAGGTTGTGCTTTAAGTTCAGTCTGAGGTTGTGCTTTTAGTTCAGTCTGAGGTTGTGTATTTAGTTGAGTCTGAGGTTGTGCTTTTAGTTCAGTCTGAGGTTGTGTATTTAGTTGAGTCTGAGGTTGTGCTTTTAGTTCAGTCTGAGGTTGTGTATTTAGTTGAGTCTGAGGTTGTGCTTTTAGTTCAGTCTGAGGTTGTGTATTTAGTTGAGTCTGAGGTTGTGCTTTTAGTTCAGTCTGAGGTTGTGTATTTAGTTGAGTCTGAGGTTGTGCTTTTAGTTCAGTCTGAGGTTGTTCTATAGTTTTGGTCAAGCCTACTCCTACTTCTAACTTGGGCTTTTATTATGTTTTACTCTATTAGTGCTTTTATATGGCTGTGTTTTATGTATCTATATCACAAAGCTTAGAATTGAGGCCAAACCGTTTAATCTTGATTTCATCAGACCAGAGAATCATGTTTCTCACAGTCTTAGAGTGCTTTAGCTGTGTTTTTGCGATCTCAAAAACAGGATTTCCTGTGTTTTTCACTGAGGAGAAGGTTCCGTCGGGCAACTTTGTCATGAAGCCCAGATCAGTGGAGCGTTGCAGTGAAGGTTGTCCTTCTGGAAGTTTCTCCCATCCACACAGGATCTCTGGAGCTCAGACAGAGTGACCATCGGGTTCAAGACCCTCCTGAGCCAGCTAGCCCTTGGTCAGTTAGCCAGCTCTAGGAAGAGTCCTGGTTGTTCCAAACTTTATCCATTTAAGATATATGGAGGCCACTGTGCTCTTGGTAACCTTCAATGCAGTAGACTGTTTTTTGTAGCCTTCCCCAGATCTGTGCCTCAACACAATCTTTTCTCTGAGTTCTGCAGGCAGTTCCTTCAACCTCATGGCTTGGTTTTTGGTCTGATATGCATTGTGTGCCTTTCAAAATCATGTCCAATCAATTGCATTTACCACATGTGGACTCATATAGAAACATCTCAAAGATGATCAAAAGAAATGGGAGGCCCCTGAGCTACATTTGAAGTGTCACAGCAAAGGGTGTGAATACTGTTGACAAATCCTGTTTTTGCTTTGGCATAATGGGGTGTTAAGTGTAGATTACATTTAATTTTTTTACATATAGCAGACGCTTTTATCCAAAGCGACTTACAATGAAATCTAAGGACACACTTGGTAAAGGGAATCGAACTAGCAACCTTGCGATTACTAAACAACTCCTCTAAACAACTCCTCTACCCCCTGTACCACTGTCGCGCTAAGATTAATGAGGGGGAATGAATTGAAATGATTTCAGCGTAAGGCTGCAACATAACAACACGTTCAAAAGGTGAAGGGCTCTGAATGCACTCCATATAATGCAACAGCAGAATGACGCGTTTAACCACTGTCAACAGGTACAGGTGGTCAATGATGCAGTGCACACAAGTGGAGTGTGGAGACCAGAGTAGCGTACCAGAATAGTGTTTGGCCAGCGCAGATAGTTTAGCTGTCTCATGAGGTGTCCCACTTAGAGGGTTGTTTTGTGCTCCCATTGGCTCTGAGAATGTTCTCAAAAGAACAAACCCTCCACAGTATTCGCCAAATTCTGCAGACTTTGTAAGTCAGTGCTTGCGATGTTTAGGCTTCTAATTTTCGTGGTAAATATTAAGCTGTTTTTTGTTTTGAGTGACGGCAGTACGAGCCTGTTATCAGTGCCTTTGATGATGTTAGTTGAGATGGAATGAAGGAGGAAGTGTTTGTCTGATGGTGTTTATGCGATGAAACAGAGATTGCACCCCAGTATGATGCTCTTCCCCTGGGTTAGAAAGGACCATAGGAGGCCTCCCCAGTGGCTTGAGGCTCTGGTTCCTTGGCCCTAAAGAGTTATCTGATTCATATGTAGCTCAATTGAATCTTGTGAACACCATGTACAGAGCTATTAACTATTTATCCCTATCTCTATGCTTCGTTTTAGAGGGGAGAATTAGTTCTTTTGGATTTCCATTAAGGTACATCTCTCTGTTTGTGTGTCCTTCTCTGTATGAATGTGTGTGTGTGTCTGTGTGTATTTGTTGTACATCAGAGAGATGTGGTGTTTTGTGGTGACCTGTCCAGCGTTAATGTTTTGACATCAGTGAGATGTATGTCAGCATTAGTATGCACCCCACACCAGTGAGACGTCCTTAAGGGCCACACGGGGCCACATGGGGTCCCTCCCTCTAAACGCTGTGTTCTGTGTCCGACAGACGAAGTGAGCCCGCGTCCCGTCCCCACTCGTGGCATTCCACCAAACTCGCAGACAGCCAGCAGGATCCCAGCATGATGAAAATATCCCAGGGCAGCATGGGAGCTCCCTGGCACCAGAACTACCATTCCAGGTTAGTGGAATCTGGGCCACAGGCTGACCAAAACAATGGATCCCTCTCTCTATCCCTCTATCTATCTCTCACTTCATCTTTCTCGCTCACATTCTCTCTCTTTGGAGGCCAGGTCTGCTCTCCCACTTTTCCGGGACAAAAGAGAGTTTGATGGAGAACAGAGAACAGTCTGGTCTTGTGTTAAGCAGACCGTTATCAAACCCCCCTGGTCTTGTGCGCATCACGCCGTTGAACACAGAGCCACCAGAGTGGGGCAACATAAAAGCCAGCTAAACACAACCAGAAGCACCAAAAACATCTCAATTATGGCAGCCGAATCACAGACTTGAGGCAGACAACTATGCCAGGAGAAGTAGAGCCACAAGAGGTTGGATGTTCTTTAGTCTAAAGTTGTGAAATGCTGAAGCCTCCATGATGATACAATCCTACTGTGTGCAAATTCCTGTTTCTTTGGATTTGGAATGCTTGTTTATCTTGGTAGTGGAGATAGTTAATAGTTAATGGGATAATAGTCCAAGTCCCAGTGGAGAATCTGCATTGTTCCCATAAAAGAAGGATGAGTCATTTGGTTTCACATGATTGCTTATCTTGTACATGTATGACTTAATGGGCAAAGGTCTTCATGTGAACTAAAACCATGATGGTAAGAGTATGTGTGTGCCTTTTACCACGAGTCTGGCGCATGGCAGACGTATGTGTGTGTGAGAGCAGTGTGTGCTTATGTGTTAAATGAGCTCATGGCTACACATGCTACACATGCTACACATGCTAAACCCCCAGGGCAGACCATTGAGGAGTGATGCCAGGTCTGTTTGAATCAAGTCATCTGTATCTGTGTACAGCTGAGACCTCCACTCATTTGAGGAAAATCTCTTTAGCGACAAGTTATGGACATCGATGTTCCTAAGTGCCAAAGCTTTTGTTTCAGGTAGTGTCTCATGGTTCTGGCCAAAAGACATCTAAGCAGTGCCAGCAGTACGAAGGCCGTAAAAGAAAGCCTGTTTGTGTGTCCCTTTATCTGGAGTCTAATCAGTGTACTTAGACAAGGACATCCAAATACCATCAGCAATGACGGCTACAGAGAAGCATCTGAGATGAGGAGCGGTGGGGAGGGAGGGAGGGCATTGACGCAGTGTGTCTACTATGAAGGCACATTCTTTGCTGTGCCAGCCCTTAACCCCTCTGATCACCATGGTAACATCCTATCTGGGCACGCGTGTGGTCGGCGAATGCCAGGACAGTGCTAGCGTCAGCCTTACAAAGACAAAAATGAAGTGGGGAGTGTGTGTGTTTGTGTGCGTGTGCGTATGTGCGTGTGCGTGTGCGTGTGCGTGTGCGTGTGCGTGTGCGTGTGCGTGTGAAAGTAGAGCAGTAGAAGGGATTGTGTCACCAGAGAGGCAGCGACATCACATTCATAATGGCTGTGAGAACACCAACAGACTGGCACTCGCTCTCCCAGCACCCACATACCCATACAAGGGCAGCCCAGTGAGGGGCCCCATGGGAGCTCTGTGCCCCCCCCCCCCCCCCCGCCCCATCAGGGACTGTTTGGCTGGAACTGGGAGAAGACAGATGAGCATAGCCGGATTTTAAAATATCTTGCATAATAAAATTAAATCTGTCTGCATTTAATTTAGGCTGTGTGTTGTGGTTGCCATTTTGTGTTGATCTGGCCTTGACTGAAGTCCCTGTCTGTAGACACATTTGTGTTGGTGGTTAGTGTGTGTGACAGAGGTGGTAAATGGAGCTGTGAAGTTGTCTCTCATGTTTACCACATCTAGGAAGAATGGGGAGCCCTCAGCTCCGGCAGCACAAGTTGTTTATTATGAAAGCAGCTGAGGCGTCTTGGCAGTGTTTCACTTATTAGCACTGGAGCCGGTCTGATCTTTGATTTAAACAGTGGAATCCAAACTCTGTCTGCATGGGACGTTGTAAATAAAGCCATAAAGATGATCAGCCTAAGAGGGGTGGTGGGAACAATTCCTTCTGATTTAATCAGACACTGCTTTTATGGTGTCAGAGGTACCCAAGCAATAAATGTGTCTTTTTGATGTCTCTTCAAGTTCTCCGCCGTGGTTCATTTATAGTCTTATCAGACCAAAGGGGCAGAAAATAACAGGTACAGCAAAAATCTGTTTGCTTCTTTATATTACTTTAAGTGCTTTGAAAGCACCGCAGAGTCAGTGATTGCCACTGAGGTTTAATCATGTCTGCCAGTAGAGACTATGTATTCAGAGCTCAGTACTAGATATCCTTCAAAACTCCAGACCCTCCTCAGTCTCCTCAGAATGGTGACAGTGTTGGTTGCAGGCGATAGAGTAGTAAGAGGAGAGTCCCATCACGCATCTGGTTTCCTCACCACACTCTTCTTTTTCCTCCTCTTCTTCTATGTGCAGTGCCTCCACCACCGACCTCTCCGGCTATGAGGCTGGATTCCTGCGGAAGAGCCCGGACCAGTACAGCTCCAGGGGCAGCATGGAGAGCCTGGACCACCCCAGCCCAGCCTACAGCTCCTGCCATCAACTGTCGGCCTCCAAGTCTTCCAACAGCATCGACCACCTGCACAGCAAGCGCGACTCTGCCTACAGCTCCTTTTCAACCAGTTCCAGTATCCCGGAGTACCTGGCTGCTGCCCCGTCCTTCAGTAACAGGGAGCGCTCCTGCTCCATGGAGCACGTGCCCCAGACAAGAGGTGCGCCACAGGAGGAGGGGATGCAGCAGGCGGACATCCGCTATGTGCGCACCGTCTATGACCCACAGCAAGGCGTGTCTGAGGAGCACGAGGTCACGTCTGCCCTCCTGGGCCGAGCTGCTGATGGGCGGGGACAAGCCCGAGGGGGAGGAGGGGCTTGTCACCGTGGCAGTAGCAGCAGCAGCAGCAGCAGCAGTGGCGGCTCATCCACCTCCAATCGCCACAGCGCGGGTCCAGTGTGGGGTTCCCACAGTCGCAGCTCCTATGAGAGTCTGAAAGGTGCGCCAGCACCTCCCCTACGCAGTGACAGCTTCGCCGCGATCCGCAACCACGAGCGACCCAACTCCTGGTCCAGCCTGGAGCAGGTCCGTTCCCTGCGCGCCTTGCACAAGGGCTCCTGGCACCATTCCAGTGGGTCAGTGGCCACAGGGAAGCCCTCGTTCGTGACAGAAGGTCAGCTGCATACAGTGGTGGAGAAGAGCCCAGAGAGCAGCCCCACCACTCGCCCCAAGCAGGGCTTCCCCCAGGCCTCCCAGCCTGGCCGCCCCATGTTTCCCACCAGCATCTACCAAGTGCCCCCGCCCGAGCCCCACTTTGCACAGATGCCCACCAGCTGCCCCAGCTCAAGCACAGTGTATCCGGCTCTTGCCAAGGAGAGTCGCTACACCCCCCAGAGAGAACCAGGGGGAGAGGGTGTGGCAGTGGAGAACGGATACCAAAGCAATACTCCACATGGTTCCTCCAGCCCACCTCATCCAGCATTTTCCCAGCCCAAACCACTGCCACAAGCCCCGGCATCCTCCCAGCATCCTGAGAGGGGCCTGGAGGAGCTCCACGCCAAATACAGGCCTCACCTGCAGTCTAACAGCTACTGGCCTCCAGCTCCATCCATCGGACAGGAAAGAAGAGACCCTTATACTCCGGTTCAGCCCAGAGGAGAAAGAGCCAGGCATACCCAGAGCCCAGAGCCCCAAAGCAGCCTCAAACAGAGCAGGGAGGAAGAGCATGTCAGGAGTCCAGAGCAGAGCTCACAAGCTGAGCCCACGGTGATGCAGAGCAAAGTGCCACAGGGACAAGTGGCCCATGGCAACAGAGGTGGCCCCAATCTCCCTGTGAGGCATTACAGCGAATCCAGCGTCTCCCAGGATCATGAGCACCTTCTGACACGCCTGGAGAATGCACTGGCAGAAGTGCAGAGGTGCGCTAGCCCCGAGAGCAGCAGCAGCAGCAGCCAGAACCACTCAGTTGACCGTAGCGTGTCTGTGTTGGAGAGGGTGAGTCGCTTTGAGCGGCGTGAGCCTGGCAAAGTTCGCAGTCAGAGTACCAGCAACGCCTCCTCAACCTCCTACCGTCCAAACCATACTGCTGCCGGCCCCAAGAGCTCCCTCTCTGGTGTGGAGGACCTTCGCAACATGCTAGACAGGAACTGTATCTCTGCCCTTCAAACAATTCCTCCCAGCTTCTATTCCAACACCCAAGGGTTTAGTACGGCATACCAGGAGGGCCACATGGAGTTACATCATAGAAGAGGGAGTAGCGATCAGGCCCAGCTCAGATACCTGCCAGATCCAGCACTGGCCCTGCAGAGAAGCAAAAGTACCTTCCATTTGGATGAAGAAAATGGAACTAGCTCTGAGTGGAAAGATGACCCCCTGGATATTATAGGTACGATCCAGGACAGGTCGTACCGGGACAGCATTAAAGACGCTCAGTCTAAGGTGCTCAGGTCCACCTCTTTCCGGCGGAGGGACATGAATCCTCCACCCGTGCCCGTCAAACACCTGTCCCTTGAGAGGAAGGGACCCAAGACCACTCCCAAACCAACGTCCACCTCTCCCCATACCCCGAAAGAGCGCCATGTGGTGACACCAGACACGCTGGAAAGGAGCAGTCCTCCAGAACTCCCCAGTGTTCCACCAGTGGGTCCTCCACTCGTGCGGATCGTGGGGCGCAGTGTTCCACCAGTGGGTCCTCCGCTCGTGCGGATCGGGGGGCGCAAGCGCCTGACCATGGACCAGAAGAAGCGCTCCTACTCTGAGCCGGAGAACATGCACGAGGTCGGACTGTCCGACCCCGAGACTTCCAGGAAGCAGCAGTTCCTCATCCCGGAGACCAGCGTTGCCGATCGTCGGAAGATGTTTGAAATGGCGTTCAGACGGAATGCCGGGCCCAAGCCACCAGCCTCACATCCACAACTGAAGCAGATGCAGCAGGATGCTGTGGCTGAGTACATGAAGCGCAAAACTGGCAAGAGGTCAGAGGGACGCCCCAGTCGTCCCCACAGCGCCTACATCCATCCAGCTTCGTGCTCCTCCACTGACTCCCGGAGCCTCTCCTCCACCTCAAGCCTGGCTTCACTGCAAGAGCCTGGGCTAGAGAGTCTGTCCGGGGGTGGCCGTCAGACCTACACTCTTCCGGCCAACCTCCACGGGGACTTCTATTCTGGCAGGTTGCATGCGGAGCCCCAACAGGCTGTGTACAGGCCCCAGAGTAAAGCTCCAGAGCCTGAGTGGCTCCAAGAGAGGCAGGTGGACAAAGAAAGACTTGCTTCAGACCCAAGCCTGGCTCAGACATCTGGTCCAGATGCACTGTATCACCTCCCACTCTCCCAGCACCGCGATGGGGGATTTGAGAAAGCTGCTCCAGCCCGGAGCTCAGGAAAGTCAGCCTCTGCAGAGGACTTACTGGACCGGCTGGAGAACAGGCCATCTCCACAGCATGTCCGGTCCCGCTCCTCGCCCTCTGTAGAGCGGTATAACCAGGTACTCCTCCTTCTGTGTGGAATCCGCTCCCTTGCGCTCAGCAAATCAAAAATGAAACCTCCTATGTATACTATGGTGTTGCTTGGCAACAAGCAAACGCTAATTATCATCTTGAAGATGATGTAAATTCACATCAGGACATGTATTTCTCAGCTTTAAAATATGTAGCTGTTATGTTATGAAATCAGAGGCAACATTATCATCCCCAGTCCAGTCTTTTGGGCTTGTTAATAAACCGCTTAAAATGGTGACCAGGGTCAGGCAGATTTTGCGTAGGTGTTTAGGGAAGAAAATGGTGTCTTTATTTGCAAGCTCAATTAGTAACTTCCATGGGTGTAATCTTTCCAGCTGGGTGCTGCACAGCTTCTCAGCTAGCAGATTCAACCCACCTGATATGGTCCTGCTGTTAGGTTGCATAGTAGCAGTTCTTTTGGTTTGAAAGTCTTCAGGAGAAATATACACACATCCACCTCTTTTAATATTTCCCTCAGCCTACAAGGTTTCTCTAGACATACCATACATTCTAACATTGCCTATAACCCATTTGGTGAAGTCAACCTTAGAAGGCAAAAACAAAGTCCAAATTAGAGCCTTCAGTTCTGTCTGGTGTAAGTAACCATCACCATTTATATGTCTGTCTGGGGAGCTTTGTTGCTCTTTCTAAAAGGCTTTGGTGTGATTCTCTGACACAGTGTGCTGTTGCAAAGGCAAACGAGCAGAGATATATGGCTGTGCCCCCTCCCCAACCCTCCAGGAAATGCCCTGGACTTCCCTCTTCCTGTTTGGTGCCACCAGGGCTCCTGAGGCAGATGACAGACTGATAAATCACGTTGTCTGTTTCTATGGGGAGGAGTTGTGTCTGATAAGATGGATCTGTTTTGGAGCTCTTGCCACAGTTTTGGCAGGAAGTGAGATTTTTTAAATGCTGTTTATGTCGCTGCAATTAGTCTCCCTCCATAAACATTCTTTTCACATAAGGGCTGCTTGTACACACAACAACAAGAAACAAGAGAACCAGGAAAGATTAGTACTTAAAACCAGTCTCAGGCACCATGACTAATGATGTAGAGATTTGATCATATCACCAAGCCAGTCTTAACATCTCTGTGGTCCAAGTGATAGACCACATACCACAACACATACTGTAGAAAGTATTTGATTTACCAAGAGAGGTTTGTGTGTGAGATCACTGGTCATGCTAGATATGTGACTAGTTTGTTCAGATACCACTGGCAGATGAAGCAGCATTGTTTTAATTTATTTCTCTTAATATATCACCTATGATTAAACTTTGGAATGCTTTAGATGGTGTAATTGTAGCCAAATGATCAACCCTGGTTGTCTGATTGAAACTGACCTTCAGGAACACGGAATCTTTTCTCCTTGGTTAATACAGATGTACTCCCAAATACACCCAGCTGGATGCTCCAGTGTATTGATTAATGGAATGTATTGCAACATGTGCTTTTGTCCACACTAGGATTTCATGGTTGCAGAGCTTAAATCATTTGGGCTGATGTCAATGGATCTTGTTCCATCTGGTCACAGTGCCAACAGGTTTGTGACTTTCTGAATTATACTGTATACCCATTATATAACCGTGTGTGTGTGTGTGTGTGTGTGTGTGTGTGTGTGTGTGTGTGTGTGTGTGTGTGTGTGTGTGTGTGTGTGTGTGTGTGTGTTTGTTTGTGTCTGTGTGCCCATATATATGTATATGACCTATTTCATGCATTTGAGGATGACATGGAGAGTATTGTTGTAAATCACAATTGCTGTGCACAGCTCATAATCATCATTATAATCAACAGTAGATGATATTTGCTTTTGATGAGGTCAAGAAACAGGCTGTACATAGTCACTGTCTTAGGCCAATAACCCAAATCTCTCCTTATGAGAAAATGAAAATTGTTTAAAACATGCTGGCTTTCATGGCAATACCTCCGAGGCCTATTCCTTAATTGGTCAATGTCTCTATTGGAGAGGCCATGTGTCTATTTTTGACCTGGACTGATTTTCATATTACATTTTTGACTTAGCATGTAATATGAAAATCCCATAACATCAGGCAGAGAGGGCAGTGGAGGGTTTTGTTGAGAAATGATTGTTGAGGTATTGCACACTTAAGGGCCGTCTCATGGACGGAAATTAAACAGAAAAACAGTACGAGTTCCATGGTAGTTCCTTATGATGTCAGAGGTTGCTGGACGTTTAAGTGTTGGTCAATCCCAGTGAAAGCGATCCCCTAAAAAGGCCACATTCTCACATGTTCATACAAGAATGAATGATAGACAATGGGAATTAGAAAACAGCATTATAACGTGATACGCTACTGTAGATGCAGTTGATGTGTGGACATGTGATGTGTACATGCCTGTGAAATGTGGTCATGGCTGACATGCTGCTGTGTGTGTGGTGTGTGTGGTGTGTGTGTGTGTGTGTGTGTGTGTGTGGTGTGTGTGGTGTGTGTGTGTGTGTGTGTGTGTGTGGTGTGTGTGGTGTGTGTGGTGTGTGTGTGTGCCAGGTCTCTGTCGAGTCTGAAGCCTGAGCGCCCCTCTTCAGCCTCAGCGGTGAGAACAGAGCACTACCTACTGAACCAGACCAACTCCCAGGCCCATGCGCCCGTGGTGCGGAGGGATCGGCAGCGGCACAGCGACCGCCAGCGTGCCCAGAGCGCCACCGGCCTGGCGGCCTCCGTGGGCCTCCCCTGCCCCTTCTCTCCGCCTGGCAACACTGGCAGCTTGGAGTGGCAGGCAAGCAACAGGCTGTGCGTGGCCAACCTGGATGCCATTACCTTCCCCTCCACGCCACAGGGCGGAGCGTCGCGCCACACGAGGAGGGCCTCCACAGGCATGACCAGGCAGAACTCCAGTGACACCAGCACCTCAGAGGAGACGCTGAAGGACTTTCCCAGCGGCGAACCCGGCCAGTCGGCACCAAAGACACCCCCACCCTCGGAGAAGGGTCTCACTCCCGCCCCACCTAACCTCCCACCCAAAACATCCCATGTGGCCCCCGCACACCCCCCACCCCATTCTCCTGATCAGTTGCCCCAGCCGTTGCTCTCCCTACGCATCTCTGAGTCCGCCCTGCGCTACAGTCCTCCGTTGGCCTCCAGCCAAGAAGATGATGACGTGTTCCTCCAGGACGTGTCACCTCCCCCCTCCCCCTCGCCACCTCTGCCCATCCGTGAGACTGACATCACAGAGGACTTCCCCCCACCGCCACCCCCACTCTCTCTCTCACCCCCTGTAGGAGAGGAGGGCTACATGGAGCCACCAATGCCATGCATCAGGTATGTTCAGTCACGCTGCACTCATGGGCTCGCCCTCAAGGTGCCCCCTGTTCCACCGGAATCAGCAGGCTCATTTGTACTAAACAGATATGAAACTAGCTTGTTATGTTGGAATTTACTATATTTTGTATTTGAGTATTCCAGCTTACTTGTGTTAATAAAACATTCTGTTTTCTGTTGGAAGTGCGGAGCCTGTGGAGGATTTGGTCGTTGGTCATGGGACAGCAGGAGGGAGTGCTAGCCTCTCCCCTCCTCCCCTGTCTCCGGAGCCCTCACTCAACCCCAGCCTGAGCACCGAGCCCCTGGCTCCCAGCATCGCTGTCCCAGAAGAGGATGACGAGAGCCTGGGCCTCGATCCCCGCCTGCTGTCCAGGAGGGAGAAGTCTGAGGTGGACAGGCGAGTGGAGGCCCTGGCCCGGGAGCTGGTGTCTCGGGACAAGTCCCTGACTCCTCTCCTGGACGGCTGGGCTGGGAGAAGCTCCATGGATATGATGGAAGAGATATTCCCTGCCTACAGACAACGGTCGTCATGGCAACGGAGAAGGAGCGACGTCAGTCAGGAAGACAGGTGGGGGAGAGAGCAGATGGCGTATGGCGCAGGGCCGCTCCGCAGGGAGGGGTGGAGGGAAGGTGGAGGCTTTTATGTGCCTTACATAACTCAGTGATCAGTTCAAGCTGCACAGAGGCAGGTGTACAAAGGCAGCCTTGTTTGGCCTGGTGAAATTATGGCCCAGGTTATTGCCTGGCATCGGTGTTATCACAACACGGCTCTTTTTTGTAGATTCATTATCTGATTGCTTTGCGGGATGAATGCCACTAAAACCTTTGCCCAAACATTAAGTAGCCCCATATCTTTTAATACCAGATATATCAGTGAGTTCATTTACTTGGGTCTTTTTTGCTGAGGTCAAATGATTGTGTTAGGCAGTTGGGCAGAATCCGCTTGCATTGTGTAAGAAGGTTTTGAGATTTGAGATTGTATTTTTAAGTAGTTTCGAGCTAAAAGTAGGTAGGAAGACCGCTGGAAAAAAGACATGACATTTATCCATGCAGGAAGCTTGAATGTTAAGGGCCATCTATATAATATACCAGAACATCTATGTTATTCTGCCACCTAGTGGAAGACTTGAAAATGACCCACTTTACAGCTCCCAGACTTTGAACTGTTTCAGTGTTGAACTTTAAATGGCGTTTAATATTTCACTTTTGGTGAAGTTCATTGGAAGTTCAACAGAACTCTTTCTCGCATGAATGCATTCACTGTGAAGTTTGAGTTTAGCTGGCACTGTAACTGGTTTCAGTGCGCATAAAAGCTCTATTTTAATATCACTTGAAAAGGAGCAATGTATCACTGTAAATGATTATTATGACTGTCAGACACAATGGTAGCCCACTCCATCCACACCCAGGGGTGCATTGTTTCTTTGTGACCTTCAGCATTCTACAGGGTGATTAAATCCACTTTAATTAAGCATGCTCCGATTCTTTCCCGGAATGCGTTTTTAACATTCCTCCTGTTCTGCTAAATAGGCCAGCTCTGAATAGCAAAATCCAGTCCATTTGCATTCCTTGTGCAAAGGTGGAGTGAGTGTGAGAGAGGGTGTGGTGGGAGGGTGAGAGAGAGAGGGTGTGTTTGTCTTGAAATAACTGTGTGTGTGTGTGTGTGTGTGTGTGTGTGTGTGTAATTGTGGATGTATACTTTTTTGTAAACACTCTCTTGTGTTCGGCTGCACTCAGAGGGCCAGATGAAGTGTGTGACTCCCAGGAGCCCTCGGCCCCAGCCAGCAGGATGGAGACGGACCTGGACGAGGAGGAAGCTGACCTCACACAGAAGCAGGTAGCTCTCGGCCACCGCTCTCTGCATTACTCTGCACTCATGAACATGGACATATTCAGAAGAGGCTTTCACATACTCATAGGGCCAAGAACATACTTGTAGAACTCTTGGAGGTTTATTCTACTTAGGTGTTGTGACTCGAGGCTAAATGAATGAGTGAACTGTACCGCATGTCTATGAGATAAATAAGGCCAGCTAGTTTCCTGCTGAAAACGATGTTATATCCTCGACAGATGGTCACAGTAATAGCAATGCAGAGCAGTTGGGATGGTCCTCTGTTACATGTCTACTTACTGGAAACACACTGCTGTAAAGAGCACTGGGACACTGTATATCTGACTGCTTTATCTTTATTATTGTATCGTGTCTGAATCGTTGTGGTATTTTCCATTCCTCCAGGGGGAGCTGCTGCAGGCGTTGGCCCTGAGTGTTGCGGTGCTGAGGGAGGAGAAGGAGCAGCTGGGGGAGGAGCAGAGGGGCTGCTGTGCTCTGGGGGGCAGCACGGAGGCCCTGGTGCAGGAGCGCTGCAAGCCCAACGAGAGGGACAAGTATCGCATGTTCATCGGGGACCTGGACAAGATCGTCAACCTGCTGCTGTCCCTGAGTGGCCGTCTGGCCCGTGTGGAGAGCACCCTCACCGCCCTCGATAGAGAGGCCGAGACCGAGGACAGTGGAGAGGAGAGGGTGGGTAATAGCACACATGTTAGTGAACACAAACACACACACACACACACACACACACACACACACACGCGTGCCCAAAGAGAGAGAGACTGATGACTGTGACGGATGAGTGCAGTGTGTGATTAGTGTCATCACACACACAGATGCTCACACAGTACACACAGATTGGGAATGAGAGTAGAATAAGAGACATTCAACACAAAGATGCATTCCGTAATTCAGTTTTGGGTTTTGAGAATAGTGTTGAATGATAATGAATTGAGAATAGTGAATACTCATTGCTCGTAGCTTGACTATTCTCTCCCTTGTACGTCGCTTTGGACAAAAGCGTCTGCTAAATGACTAAATGTAAATGTAAATGTAAATGAATAGTGTTTGTTGATAGTTGAGCTCAACAGCCAATCAAATTACACGCCATCCTTCCTCAAGCACTGTGTTTTTTGGCTGGGAATGTTTATGGCTTGGTCCGAGCCACTATATTTGTTTCCATTTACAGGCCAAGGACTCTGTACGAACACCAGCATGGAGTTAGAATCACAAACTTACCTTTAAGCCCACACCCACACATACACTGATACACACACACACACACACACACACACACACACACACACACACATTCATGTCAAGACAGAGGCTTAGCCTGAAGGTGGTGTGTAAGACCGGGTGTATTTCATTAACACATATGTGTGCTTAAGAACATTTCACTGACACCAACACACACACACACACACACGATCACACAAAGGAGGGTACAGAATCATTAAACATAGAAAAGCTTGACCTTCTCTTCCAGAAATGTGCTTTAGTAAAGTCCCTTAAACCACATCCAAAGCACGAATGACTACAAAACATCTGTTCCAAGTTGGCCTTGGTTTCTGATGTCATGTGTTAGTAATAAGGCTTGTGCACTCAGTGAGAATGAAAACACTGTCGGAAGACAGGTCAGGTGACAGGTCTTAACCATTCAGAGACCAGAATGACTTCCTGTTACCACCAATCGTCTGCTTACCACCCATTGTCTAGCGACAAACGCCTCTTTTATCTGATCAGTAGTGATACTGTAGAAGTTCCAGTTCTCTGTCATGCTAACAGTACTCACAGTCTGTGTAGCTGTGCTAACTGTACTCACAGTCTGTGTAGCTGTGTTTTGCTGTCACTGAATCAGCTGCTTTCCTCATGTGATGAGTCACTCAGCCAGTGTGACGAGAGCCTAATGCTAATCTTGTGTTTTAGTCACTGGTAGTCCTGTCACGCACGCACACACACACACACCCTGTCTCTGGGATATCTATGACTGCATTGTGTATCATGTGTCAGAGTGTGTGTATGGGTGATTATGTATACTCTTTAGGGGTGTGTATGTGCATGTGTGTGTATTATTGTGTCATCAGTTAGATTAACAGAGGGTTAATGTTGCTGAATTGTATCAGGCCCTGTGGTAGAGGTGTGTGGTGTGCTGTTCAGATAAGGACTGTTGACCTCATCTCCCTATCGGCTTCATGTCAAAGCCTAACTCAGTCACTCAGTCACTCAGTCACTCTCTTTGGAGCAGCTGAAGAGGAACCTCTGCCCTCACGGTTATGGCTGTACCACAGGCGCTAATGCCATGGCTACCTTCTTTCACCAGAGCACAAATGACTCACACTTAAACTGAAACATTTCCTTCTCTGCTAATAGTAATGGGGTGGATACAAATATATAAAGTAATGGAATAGATATTGGCCTTGTAAACACACACACACACACACACACACACACACACACACACACTCACTCACTCACTCACACTCTCGCTCTCTCTCTCTCTCTCTCTCTCTCTCTCTCTCTCTCTCTCTCTCTCTCTCTCAAACATTAACAACCAAGGACAGGAATGAGCATGCCTATGCGTGTTTTCAAACGCCCATGCAATAAATGAAAACTAGTTTAGATGGGCAGGACAGGCTGGACAGCAGGAGGCACTGGTGTTCCATTTCATTGGTCAAACTTAGTCCTGTGAGGGGAGGGGGGGATTAAGAACGTTAATCATTAGAAACAGTGTTACCCTTTGAAATGGGTGTGAATGTCAATCTCAATAATTCATTGTTTGTACGACTATAATACTGTGATCATTAATCATGTGTGTGTGTGTGTGTGTGTGTGTGTGTGTGTGTGTGTATCATGTGTGTGTGTGTATCATGTGTGTGTGTATCGTGTGTGTTTTGTGTATCGTGTGTGTGTGTTTGTGTATCGTGTGTGTGTGTGTGTGTTTGTGTATCGTGTGTGTGTGTGTGTGTTTGTGTATCATGTGTTTGTGTATCATGTGTATCATGTGTGTGTGTGTGTGTGTGTGTGTGTGTTTGTGTATCGTGTGTGTGTGTTTGTGTATCGTGTGTGTGTGTGTGTGTGTGTGTGTGTGTGTGTGTGTGTGTGTGTGTGTGTCGTGTGTGTGTGTGTATCGTGTGTGTATCGTGTGTGTGTGTGTGTGTGTGTGTGTTTGTGTATCGTGTGTGTGTGTGTGTGTGTGTTTGTGTATCGTGTGTGTGTTTGTGTATCGTGTGTGTGTGTGTGTGTGTGTCATGTGTGTGTCCTCCTCCAGGAGACCCTGCAGCAGAAGCGGCGTCAGCTGTGCAGTCAGCAGGAGGACGCTCGTGAGCTAAAGGAGAACCTGGACCGGCGCGAGCGCGTGGTTCTGGACTTCCTCGCCGGCTACCTGACGGCGGCACAGCTGCGCGACCACCGGCGCTACGTGCGCCTCAAGCCCGCCCTGCTCATCCGCCAGCGCCACCTCGACGACCTCATCCGTCTGGGGGAGGAGCATCTGCAGCGCCTGGAGGAGAGGCTCCCCGCTCAGCCCCGCCCCACTGCGGATGGCCCCGCCCCTCGCTCCACGGCCGTCACCTCGCTCTGACTCCGCCCGCTCACCACTGTGACCGATGCTGCTGCACACACAGCTGCTACTGAGGAGGACGAGAAACTGATGAAGAATGACACTACGAAAAGAAGGGCGGACTGCACCTCAGCGACATGGCCACTCATGGCGGACGGGATGGGAAAGTGCCTTAAGAGTGTGACCACACACACCACACATAACCACTTTCGCACCCACTCACACACGCTCTTAGATGAAAGCAGACTTGCTCCATGTTGCAGTGGGGTCGTACAGATTGGTTCAATGGTTAAGTCAGAGACTGGTGCTTCATGCATTTACGCATCTACATTTTTTCACACCGCCCTCTTTTTGAGGATGTGGTTCCTGATTTCAGCCTATGGCGTTCAATAAGACGGTCTCATTCCAGCTGTGTTCTGGTCAGCTGGGTCGGGACACGGGTCTGCTTGAGGCACGGAACAAAGTGCTAACTGATTGTCTCTGACGGCTGTCCTGGGGGTACGTTTACCCGGCGGCTGCTTTACTGTACTTTGGATCAAACATCACCGTGATTTTGATGTTCTCTTTCGCGATGGACATCGCAGAGCACTTTTATTCAGGGCAGATTGACTACTACACGCCCTAAACCACACAGGAGGAGACTGCTCCTCACACCCACAGACGCTTTCAAGAATCCTTCACAATAGAAATAACTTTCTTCAAAACTATATCTTTGGAATTTCATTCTAAAACAAACTCAAATGCTGCCATGACCAACTGCAGTCATTATTTATACATAAAAAATATGTTTGTATTATGAAAGTGACTGTACATATTATGTGCCAACATTTGGTTATTTGTAATGTGTAAAAGGAAAAAAAAAACACATTTTATATTGTATAAAACTGAAGGAAGAGAGAAATGTCAATTTTTCTTTGGAAAGATTGTGATGTTTCCGAAGAGGTAGGTGAGTTTACACTGGGGCTTTAAGAGACATGTTGTCACTCGGAACCTTAAGAAACAGCACACAATGCCATGGATGACAGGGTTATTCTCCTTCATGTGACAGAAACATGTCTCGCGTGAGCTGGTCTCCTTAATGAGGGACTAAACTGCATCAAACACAATCCTGTTCTTCATGAGCTGTCCAGTCCAGATCGAGGGGCAAATCCACTGCCCCTGCCCCTGCCCCTGCACACCACCCCAACACTTCCTCTCACTTCTCGTCATGTTGGATCTCAACCAATCACACTGAAGCAAACATGACGCATGTGGATGTAGAATGCTTCACTGTGGTCAAATTACATACAGCTCACACCACTGGAGCACTTCCTCCAAAGCTGTCAGTGTGAGTGCTTTTCTTTTTCATTTATTTGATGTTTTCAGAGCACCTTTTCAACATTTACAGAGTATCTTACCAAGTCCTAATACCTGACTGATATATGAAACACAGGCAAATTGTCACATACAAACTAATTGTCATGAGCATAATTGCCAGCCATGGTGCCCTCTGCGTTTGACATGCTTCACTGTTTTGTAAAGGCACAACTGAAAAATATTCTGATTTAATTGCTGGTTGGTTTCTAATCTTATGATACAGTCTTGCTGTTCACCTTTATCCTATGTTGAGAAAAGTGAAGAAGGACTGTTGAAATAACTGCTCTTCATTTTGCAAAATAAATCTGTTTTTTAAAAAGACTTTTGATATCAGTTGCTCTCATTGTCAGATCATTTACGGCACAATAACTACGTCTGGGAAATACAGCAGTTTATGAAGCACTACGGAGAGCCTGAGACTCACATGCTTAGCCCCTGACTACGTCACATTCTCCAAATACCTTGCCTACAGAAAGCAGACCGAAACTAACTGAGTGTGTCTTTAAAGGTGCATAACTCTCCTGTCACCCACTTAACAGTACTAGAGGACAAACACAACACATTTGTCATACTAGCGTCCTCAGCTTGCTCTTCCTGTTGGTGGAGTTGCTGTTGGTGGAGGATACTGTGCTTATCTTCTAGGAGTCACCTATCCATGAGACCACAGTCAAACTGGGAAATAGGACTGTTTCCTCCCTGGTTGTGAACGGAAGACAAGCTGAGCTAACAGGAGAAAAGAAGAAATAATGAAACAGGGTGAAGTAGACAATTGACCTCATTCTCATTCTCGAGCGCAGTTAAGAGTTAAGTTAAGTTAAGTTAAGAAGACATTTTGTAAGAAGATATTTTGGAATACACTTAAGCAAATGTTCGAGAATGAGGTCCAATGTGATCAGGGAACTGGAGGAGGACTTTGACATCATCCCAATAAATCCAATGTATGCAGCCAAATGTCCAGAGTAGACAGGTGTCTGTCTGTTGAGAACACATGCACAGAAACACAGATAAGAACCTTGCAATCAGCAATAATTCTCTTCATCAGAAGCCAAAAACAAACATGACCACGTTCCCTCCCCATGTTTCCATTGAATTGGGGTTGTTTTAGCTCAGTGAAAAGCCTCATGGCCTCTGCCTGAAGCTCGCTAGTCTTTACTGTTTTGGCAAGCATAGCAGGTATTACAGAAGTCAGTACATTCTTTTCGTTCTTAGATATCCATGACATCTGAACTTTCACCTTAGCTTACATGGAGCACAAATGGCACTCTTAAACTTAAACATTTCCCTTTCAGCTAGTGGATACAAATATATCCGGTGTTATTAAAATTCTATATTTTGCTCTTGTGAATACATACAGAAATAATGTGAGCACACAACATATTTCAATTGTTTAGTATCTGTCTTAAAGAATGAATGCAAGAAGAAACTAATCTGAAAGGAAAAACTGAAATTTGAGTTAAAGTTTTATTGGTGATAAGAACCGTAATAAAAGTACAGTATATACACTTTACACTTTATATTCACTTTATTATATTACGTAAATGAAAAGGTAACACAGATGATTATATAACAGAATACATATTGGCCTTGTAAACACTCACTCAAAACATGAACAGCCAAGGACAGGTATGAACATGCCTCAGTGTCAAACACCCATGTATTGACATTTGTTTAGAGGGGCAGGGCAAACAGTAACCATCTTGAGGACAACCTTCTCTGGCGAGACTTCTGTGCACATACCACCCCCCAATTCTATCCACCCATTCCCTACCAACATGCAGCGCTGAGCCCCAACACAGATCCACACATTGTCCCATATACTGTTTCTCCCCCTGCCTCCTCATCTGACGCTGCATTTCTCTGGCTCAACTTGGAGCAGCAGCAGCAGCAGCCACATGACAGCCAAACAAAGAGGCCAACTGGCTCTTCATGTCTCATCAAGTCCAACACAGGGCCCTGGTAGGGCACAAACAAAGGTGCTTTTCTCCCGCAGCCTGGCCCCGTCACCCCACTGACTGGCAAAGCGCCAGCCCTCAAGGAAGCTGAGAGAGGCAGGGAGAGGGGGTCCTCAATGCTAAGCCTCTGGCTCTCTGGCTGGCCCTCCACAGCCCTGACATACCTTTGCTCCCCAGCAATACACTCGGACAGAGACTCCAGTTGAACGGTCTGACGCACAGTGAGGTTATTGCAGGGGACAGGCTGGGTTAAACATTAAACTAAAGAGAGCAAGCAGGCACAAAGGAAGTTTCAATTCAGCAAGACTAGCCACAACACATACAGACTATTTGGAGATAACACTGTTACACCACCCTAGGATAAACAACACCATATATACAATAAAACACTAATGCAAACACTGCAAATGAGCTTTAAAAAAATCCCCCAAAAGAGTGACTATCAGCAAAAACTGGCAACCAGTAGATATGCATTCCAGTGAAAAAAAAACCTTTGGGTACTCATGGTTGTGTGCAGAACTAAATGAAAACAAGTAGACCTCCTGTGCAGACAAGGAACACTCCTTTGGAACCATTAGTGTGTTATTCCAGAACTGAATTTACCCTGACGTAAAACAAATCATTGTAAAATGAGATGGAAACTTTAAGTGCCAAGTAGAACAATCCCCCAAACTCATTTGTCCCTCGTGAGCATTTACTCCTCTGAAACATGATTAGCGATACTTTAGACCCCGCTTTTGAACATTCACGCTCCAAAAAGCTTGAACGGATTCCTCACAGCAAGAGCTCCAGTGTCACGAAACTGAAGTAGGAACCAGTTCAGGCTGCCAAGAGGCCGGTGTCCAGTAGGAAAGAGTTCAAAGCTTGAGTGCTCCACTGCAAGAGGCCAATGGCCCTCTTTAGTTCTGTACTGAAAGCCTAATTCAGCAACCGAAGGCGAACACATTTGAAAATCGTGAAGCATTTACATGTGAAGGTTTGAAATCTCACTCCTGGCTTTACACTGCTTCCCTGACATTAGCCTGCTAGAGAGCTGCAAACATACAAACAAACATTTGATTTTGAATCCCTGGTAAATTAACGGAACAAAATGACTAAGGATTGTATAAAAATATACACATGTATTCAACCTTAAACAACACATTGTGAAACATTTTCAGTGACAAATGAACACAGATGTACAATCTGAAAAGCTCAGAAGAGGTAGGGCCAGTCTGGATAGGGAGAGTAGTGACAGGGTAGGGAATGTTTCTTCAGAAGAATAAAGCAGGCGGTCAGTGGCATTTCTGGTTCAAACAGACACCTCTGTGTGCCCTGAGATCCTCCCCAGGGACTTGTGCTTGAACAAGGCTGCCAAGGACGAGTGCCTCTTCACCGTGGCTGATATAGTAGCAGGCCGCTCATTGTGACTATCTACACGGGTCTGTGGAGTGAAGATCTTCTGAGGAGCCTCCAGCATCTGCAGAAGGCCCTTTGGCATGTCGCTCCCCAAATACTGCCAGGCCCTGCGGCCACTGGTGTCCCTTAGCCTCACGTTGGCCTTGAACTTTTGCACCAGGACGCTCATGAGCTTCTTGTGCCCGTACATGGCAGCCAGGTGCAGCGGGGTGTAGCCACAAGTGGTCCTAGCGTCCACGTCCAGCTCCATGCCGGCCTTGTTGACGCCATACCCCAAGGTGTTGAGCACCCGGTGGTCTCCATGCTTAGCAATCCAGTGCAGTACAGTGTAGCCAGAGATGAAATCCCTCTTTGATAGGAGGCTGCCGTCTTCCCGAAAGAGTGAATAGATGACAGGCCAGTCACCTGAGGCCGCCTTCACCATCCACTCATGCTCTTTGGAGTCCAGACGAACTAGGGGGCTTCTCTGGACAAACGCCCGATCCAGGTTGCAGGCGGACAGGCTGTCTGTGCTGGAGGCCCCGGAGAGGGAGAGGTTGCTGGGTGTCCTCTGGGGAGAGGTGTTGAGCAGGTAGTTGACGCTGAGGGAGGAGGACAGAAGTAGCAGGCGGTTCTGCCTCGCTGCCTCGTGGTCCTCAGGAAAGGGTTGGTCCAGGCCCGCCCCAAGGCTGCGGCTAATGCGGCTACGAAGACGCTGGCTGATCCGACGGGATGGAGGTCTCAGGAGGTTTTCTGGCATCAAGCCTGGGGCAGAGGCTCTGCTGCGGGGTGTCTCCTGGTCCAGGCAGCCTGCGGAGCGGTGGTAGCCAGGGATGTGCGTTCGCTCTGGCCGGTGTAGCAGTGACAGTAGCTTGGCTTCATGAGCACGCTGCAGCGTCTCCTGCACCCCATCTCCCGGTGCCCCTGCCAGAACGGTCTGGTTCAGACTGTCGTCACTGCTCCATGGTTCTTGGGCCACCGCAAACGGCCATTCACAGTCAGACCCAGGCAGACAGTCATGAGTGGAGGACAAGGGAGTGTGGTGGAGATCTGGACAGGCAGTAGCAGCTGGCATGTCCAAGGGGAGGCTGCGGCGCTGGAGCGGAGAGTTGACAGCTGCTGCAGTCCCAATTGGAACCGACTCCGTATGCGCATGCAAGGGCTCCCTCTTTGGTCTTACAAGACAGTCGTTGCTGGAGCTCAACTGATGACCTGCTTTGGTAAGTGGTGATGCAATGTCAATCATACAAGGGGAAGAGTTTGAAATCCCAGGAGTGTGACCCAGGGAGGGGTGCAGAGGCCAGGCTGCTGGCTCGGTCCTCACATCTCTGTATCTGCAGCCCTGGTGAAGTTGCTGCAGTTCTGGGTTTGGTCTCAGCTCCTCCAGTGAAGAATTTTTCAAGTCACAATGTGAAGAATCAGGAGGCGGATAGCATGTTGTGCTACAGCCATCCGCTTCTCTTGACTGTCCTAGATTGCCAATGTCAACACTATTGTGCTCCAGATCTGTACTCGCCACGGTTCCTTTGTCCCAGGCCTGTTCAAAGCTCTGACCGCTCCCACTAGACCGTTTGGATTCAGAGCTAAATGGGAGTGTAGGCAATGGTTTCAAAGCGCGGTTGGCAAAACTACCTTCTGTTATAATTATTGATGGCAGGCTAGATTCCCACGTTTTTTCTAAATTAACCGTCTCTACATTATTGTTGTTGTAGTTTATAATACCTGCAGCAGGTAGAATTTTCTCGCTGCCTTCACAAGCGTCGGATGTTGAAGCTTGCGCCACATTGTTTGTTTTTAGGTTTGAGCTCGTCTCAGCAGGCACCCTTCTCCTCTCCCGGCTTCGGCTGGTTGCCTCTCTCGGTGAACGCTCTCGGTGCCTCGACCTCGAATTCTCAAGTTTCTCTTCGTGGTGTTTTGGTATGTGAACGCTGCCAATGTCTCCGACTGGCACTTTGAATTTCTTCCTCAGCACGACGTAGGACACGCCACCCTCATGCTTTACCACTGCTACGGCATTCACAAACTTTTTAAATAATTCCCTGTTTTGCACACGGTTCTCCTCTTTCAAAAAGTATTTGAAATGACCCAACAAGTCCGCATTTTTCACTCTTTGCCCATTGCAACGTAGAAAGCTTAACACCGACTCTTGTGTGAAATCGGTGGCCATGCTGAAGCTGTATCCAACTTTCTTGAGTTTCGGCTTCAAAGTTCAGTGAGAGAAATGTGACAGCACGGTGGATTAACTCCACCCAGAGATTATTTAACTCCACCTGCATGTTACATACCTGAGAGGTGAATGCACACCAGGGGCTGCCAAAATGCCAAAGATGTTTTCTGTAATATCCGAGGGGACCTAAAATATATTTGTGTACGATCTGTAACCTACACAAACATTTGTGTTGTGTTATTAGCGTACTTCTTCAAAGATCTACAGATTGCACTCTGAACTAGGCTATAGGTTATTCTTGGTATATTATAGGCTATGGCATATTTAATTCACTGTGGGTGCTAGGAAACCGGTATGTAAGTTACCGACATAATGTCTGCCATGTTGCCCATGGTTCATGAACAAATTAATATAAGTAGAATTATGACATTTATATAAATAATGGTCAAATTGATTTGACCATTTAATCTGTAAAACAAAATGCACCCTCAATGCAAAAATGTTTTTTTAAATGCATCTCATTTTATCTGTCGTAAGGAAAGTTGACAGCAGTCTTGTAAATGTTGACATAAAGATTAAGAGATTCATTCCTGAAACTTGCCAGACTTAATTGTAAGGGAACATCTAGAATGAGCAAGAGGTCAAAGGCTTTCCAGCAACTGATATGATTGTGATTATAAACATTCTAAACATATGACCACAAAGTAGTTCAATACATCGATGTACAGGGCACAGCTCAGAAAAGATGTAAAGCTTAAAGTAACACTATGCAACAATTTGACACTTTTTGAGGTATGGTTTTATAGGCAACTAGTTTTGGTACCATCCTCAAATTAATTTTAATAGCATATGGTTATGTGAAGGACAGATAAACACCTGTGTCTTCCCCACTAGCCATCCAGGATATGGCCTATGTAGTTCTGTGTACTGGGCTGGAACACCCTGTAAAAATGAAAGAAAAGCTTTCACACGCATGACATTGCCAGCTATACTGCCAAAAGACACCAGTTAGTGTGTTGGCAAGCTTCTATCAGTGTCAGCTGGGCTGTTGGTGGGGTTTGCAAGGTTTTTGCATGCCCTTTAGGTAGTTAGCTTTCTAGTTTTGGAACAGAACTCCGTATAGCTGCTTTAATTACTGTAAATGTAGGTGACGTCGTTCAAGTGTAAGCCTCTCACAATAAATAGTATAATAATGAATCACAATGTATTTCATATATTTTTCCTTGGGCATCAACACCCACATTGAGCTGTGTGTTGAATGAATACTCATATGTGACAAGAGTGAATCAGAGGTGAGGTTCTTTATTGTTCAGCAGCACAAGGCAGTCGTCTGGCCCCCAGGACAGAGCTTTTTACAGAAGTAGAGCGCATGGAAGTGGACAGCAAAATAACAATGAAGAACTAAGGCTTTCCTTTTCCCTTCAGTACTTTTTTTTCAGCTTTTTTTCTCAGTTTTATTGCACAATAATAATATATTTAGAATATGAACAAACTACAACTTGTTTCCCCATCATGAGATGCCAGGCTTGATCAAATGCAACACATCAATAGTGCATGTCTGAGTGGACGTGTTAATGCTTCATGTAATAAAAATGTGATGGGGTTCATCTCACCCTTTCAGTCCAAACACACTCATACATCACAACACACTGACATCACCAGGCCGCCACTCAGGGGGAGGGGAGATATATATATTAGCATGTCATTATACATTTCATAGACGAAATATATTTAAGAGTGAGCTACCTTCCACTTCCACTAATCAACTATTCACTCCAGACAAAACTCAAACTGTCTTACATTCAGTTCTGTTTGGCAGTGAAAGACTATGAGCACACGAGAACACATGACCAGAACATGTGGAAACAGGATTAGGCAGAGAGGTTAGAAAAACAAGATTGAAAGACAGAATTCAAAAGGACAAACACGCTGGAGATTGGAAATGAAAGATGACAGATGGAGTTGACAACATTGCAGTTAGACACAAGTCGTATTACAAAAGATCTTGGAAAAGCACTACTTTTTTTTTTGGCTGTGGGGAGATTTTTTTCTATAATTTATGATTTTTTTTATCACTTTTAATCTTTTTTATCTTTTTTGTTTGTACTCCACAAATGCTTATAGGATAGCAGCATATGCAATTTAAACTTTTTTTGTAACTTTTTGGGGCTCTGTTCTGGGGAACAGACTATGCCAGTGACTGCGGTCTTAATTTACTTCCACCCCGCTGCTTCTTGTATGTGGCACACAGAGAGAGATTGGAAGGACACAAGGCTTTTCTTTGGGCAGGTGTTGATGGTGTACTGCACTAGGGGACACTGACAGGCTGCAGAGGGGGGCACGGTGAGGAGCTGCCCACCTGCCGGGGGACAAGCAGGGAGCTGCAGCCCCGCGCCTCCCCTCCGCCCCCACCCCCGCCCTCCGCCTCCTCATTGTACAGACGCTTGATGCCATCAAAGAACTCATCCACCTCCATCTCCTCCACCTTGCGCTTGGCCGAGGGCTTGCAACGCAGCCGCAGGGCGGGACACGGGCGCAGATTGGGAGGGGGGAGCAGGGCCGGGATGGGGGTGGAGGCAGAGGTGGGGCTGGGATGAGGGACCCGACCCTGGGTCTGTGCCAGGGGTGTTGGGGCAGAGGAGTGCCAACAGGGTGGAGCTCCCCTGGCACAGGGCTCCAGGCTCTGGTGCAGGGGTTGGTAGATGAACACAGTGTTGGGAGGCAGGGAGGCCTGATGTGTGGACAGGCTACGTGCCACCTGCTCTCGACAGCGGATCAGCTGTGTGCTGTCGATCTGTGTGGGGGACGACAACAAAGCAGAGTTAATATTCAACAACACTGACATGACTGCCTTATCTGACTCAATACAATGTTTAGATTTAAAATTCTCCATCGTTTTACTACCCATTTGAAGTGGTTTACTAAAATGAACATCTACACTGCCATCAACATAATTAACTCTTCACTTTGTGGAACAAAACCCAGCTGCCGTTTCCCAACATAACCGGACTGTACGCCTGCTATGCTTTCCCAACAGCAGCCATTACGGACCTGTGCCTTACGGAGCAGGTCGACAGTGAGAGCGAGCCAGTCAGGGCAGCATCTCTCCAGCTCCAGCGTGAGGAGGCCCAG
Organism: Clupea harengus; assembly: GCF_900700415.2. Lineage (NCBI taxonomy): Eukaryota > Metazoa > Chordata > Actinopteri > Clupeiformes > Clupeidae > Clupea > Clupea harengus. The sequence continues at coordinate 968,931 of NC_045163.1, read as the reverse complement.
GGCCAGCAAGGAGCCCTGCGTCTGCAGCAGCCTGTGATCTGCCAGGCAGTTCAGCAGCTGCCGCGTCAGCAGAGCCAGGTGCCGGGATGCACTAGGGCCCAACAGACCTGCCAGGGACGGGGATTTGCACGACAGCACCATCGCATGGAACTGTGGAGAAGAGAAAACACAAGGCTTCAGACGAAGAGGCCAAACGAGTGTGACAACAAGAGAATGAAAAAGCTGCAGTGCCCTTGAGGTATATTTAACAATATTTGCCCTACTAACAACGCTCAAAGCCAATAGAGAGGCTCTCCAGAGATGTTTGTACAAAGATTTAGTTCAAGAGAAAAAGGCTTACTGTTGTTGATTAAATTTACACAGTGGGCGCTGGAGGCCCTCCAGACTAGACTCACGATGTGAAGGAAGTCCAGCGGTGTTGCTGTGTGCAGATCCCAGCTCAGCTTATCCAGAACGATCCTCTCCATCCGCAGTATCTCCGAGGGGGAACAGCCACAGCTGCTGGAGCTGGCCAGGTCCCTCAGAGACGGGATCCGCTGCAGACAAAACACCACGTCAGAGCACGCACGCACACACACACACACACACACACACACACACACACACACACACACACACACACACACACACACACACACACACACACACACACACACACACACACACACACACACACACACACACACACACACACACAGGAGAAGAGAGTAGGAGGGTAGAGATAACAGGAGTAGAGTAGAATTGTGAGATGAATAAAGGCAGTAGAGAGAGAGATTTGTGAGGAGCAGAGAAAATTACAGATAAACGTATTGTAGGAAACCAATTGACAAGAGTGAACAGGAAATATGTTAGGAGGACACAGCAGAGGTACGACATGTTTACACGACATAGAAACAAAAAGTTCTTAGGAAATGTTGGGAAACAAACAAGAGTGACCCTTGTCCACAGGCAGTAGGACAGAAGGGACAGGCTGACATTGTGTGTGTGTGTGAATTGTCAGTCACAGTCATCTGTGTTTTTCACACACAGTGAAAAGAACGAAGCTTAAAACGTGTGCCTGACCTGGATCTGCTGTCTGCCCACCACTGGGTGCCCATCAGGCATCAGAGCATGCCAGACAAATGCCCTTCTTTAGTCAGGCTACGCTGTGGGCACTGCTCTACCCAGTGCTCTCACCGAACATCACTCTTTTACACAACACATGACGCAGTGCTCTTACCGAACATCACTCTTTTACACAACACATGACGCAGTGCTTTCACCAAACATCACTCTTTTACACAACACATGACGCAGTGCTCTCACCAAACATCACTCTTTTACACAACACATGACGCGGGGAGGAAAGCCAAGTCTCTATTACGGACATTTCACAAGGAAGTGAATGCAGACTTCTGTTTTTGCAGTTGTTATTGTAAAGGCAATACTGATGTAGCCCAACTGTTAAGATGGTCTGCCAATGACTCAACCACAAAACATCTGAAATTGAGGCACGATGCTTTGAATGCCTAGGATTTTCTGGCTTTTAATAATGCCTTCTGAAATGTACCATCATTGTAGCATTTTGTTTTAAAGTTTAAACCGCCAAACACTATCAACATGTTAAACATGATCATAGATGTTTTGATTTACTGTATGTAGGGATGCAACGGTACACGGTGTTATGTGGAGCCTATCGGCGCTGGAGAAGAGAGGGGAAACTAAAAACCAAATGACCTTAGCTCCAACTTCACAATGGTTAATGCTAGCTAGACAAATCCGCTGTGTGGGAACACTTTGGCTTCAGCCTTCAATAAGATGACGAGGGTAAGAATGCTCTAAATAAAGTACAGTCTGCAAGCCACTGTTGGCTACTAGAATGGAAACACTTCTAATGTGAGGTCCCATTTACGTCGCCATCACTTGGCCGTGTCCCAGGTGGAGCAAGGAGTCCACTCATTGGAGAGCAACAGAGATTGCAGCGTTTTTCGCTAACAACAATGTGTGACAACAACAAAACAATAAAAACTCTGATAGCACATACCTCCGCCAAGGCCAAATGCTGCATCTAACAACGTTAGCCAAAGTGAAACTAAATTCATGGAGACGCCTCTTGAGTCGGATCCACTCCAAAATTGTATGGGTTATTCCTCGGCCCATGCTACACCTTTCCACCAAGTTTCATGGAAGCCAATCAGGCCAGTAGTTTTTGCGTAATGCTGTTCACAGACAGAGACAAACTAACAAACAAACTGCACCGGAAACATAACTTTCTTGGAGGAGGTAATAAGGAAAGCAGTGAGAGTATTTAGGGCTAAAGATTCGCAGCCCTATTCGAGGGTCAGTGTCCCCTCCTGCACACATTTCAGCATTAAAGCTCTACGCAACATTACTGAAAGAAACTGAAAACAGCCCATCTAGTTCTCTCCACTGCTAGTTGGACTTCCAGAGCGAGTGAAAGGTAGTGGTAGTGTATATGAGATATGTATGAGTATGATATATATGAGTGTATATCTCTACTGTAGTAGAGATAGAAACCAGGCAAATTCATTGTTTAAAGGGTGATTTCCATCCACCAAACCATGGGCCCAGTGGACTGAGGCATCCCTCACTGTACTGACCCACAAATCACTCTGTCCATGTCAATCCTACTACTGTGGTCATAATTATGATGAAATGACATTTTTCCCCATTCGGCCTCATATGTCACACCATTACAGCCCAGACCCCTATGTAGTCTTCACAGAATGACTTCCACCCGGCCATCAGAGGAAACAAACACTGCCCTGTAGACTTGGTACTTTTCCCAGTGCCACTAGATTTACTGTTGATAAAAAAAATTAAACTGGTGACCTTTGACTGCCTGGGATTTAGAGTTCTAGAAGGCCGCCAACCCCATGGTTGAATGAAAATAATACTGCCCTCCTATTTATATAACTTAGAATGCCTTTGCCAACCATTTTGAAAGCCTACATATTTGGCAAACCCCACTGGAAGATGGTCAGAAATGAACTGATGTCTAAAGGCTCAGACTCCTGTGATTGAGTTCCAGATTACAGTTCTTTCTTTTCTATGTGAATGGCTCACCTCATCCTCTTCACTGGTCTTAGCAGCCAGGAAGAAGCAGGTGATGGCAATGCAAGGCAGGTACTTTGGACGGGCCTAAAGGAAGAGAAGGAGTAAGATGAGGACACAGTGACCACACAGAGGCCCTATTACACCTTTAAAAACTTAATTAGTCAAGTCATTTCACATGACTAACGGGGGGGAAAACGTGACTTAAGGAGAGCGGCTTAAATCAGCATTAGTGAAAGTAATAGGTAACCTTAGTGAGGAGATATATATGGGTCACTGGGGTTGGTGGAGTAAAGATAGCAAGTCAAAAGCTAGGCTAAAACATTTTGTTTGTGTGATAATACTAATAATAATATTATAATTACACATACTGTGCACACACACACCAAAGAATTATCACAAGAGAGCAGACATTTAAAGGGGGGCTCCGAGCCAATACAAATCTCCTTATTAAACCTTTGTGAGCCTGAGGGTACCTTGATGGCTGCCAGAAAGCGGTCCAGTATACTGATGGCCAGGCAGAGGGTCTCTGGATAGAGCTTGAGTGTTCTGTGCAGGTGAGTGAGCCAGCGCACCGCCTCGTCGCGCTGGCCAGGAGAGATATCTGTATCCTGCACATTGGTATGACATGCCAAAGGTCAGGTGACTGAAAAGGCCAACACACAGCACAGGTTCCCCCCTGGAACCACTGCTCTCTACACGGCAGCACAACTAATGAATGACATCAGCCAGAAGGGATTCGGTGAGTTTTGAGGAGGGTCAAATGTCAATGCTGGGAGCAATAATCAAATTCAGACAGCTGACCCCCTTCACATAAAGCAGCTCCAGATGAAAGAAGCCTTTCTTTGTCATTAGCCATCCTCAATGCAACTTAAGGGCTTACTGGGAATGCTCTGGAACGATATGAAATCATAAAACTAAGGGAGCACCTTCTTTGTGAGGTATGAGAGCACAAATAATACCTTGCATACATTTCAAACACGTTCCAAAGATTAAAAAAAGATGTACATGAAGATGTTGTAGATGCTGAGTCAAACTAACAAGCCGATAAAATAAAACAATGTGTAGGAGCGCCAAGACAGAAATGTTAAGGTGCCAGGCATCACTTAATAAATCCTGTTTGCTTGTCGCACACCACCTAAATCACGCATACAGCAGATTACAGGCCTGGAGGAAGGCAGAGGTTAGGGGCGTACCTTTGGACAGAGACTACTATGCCAAGCAACATTTTAACACAGTCTTGTGTGAGGACATATTAACACAAGGAAGAAAAACTGGAGGAAAAGTACACAGTCCATTAACGCTCACACTTTGTTGCCACTTGGCTTTAACTCACCTGAGTGGAGGGCTTCTTCGGCACACAGGCCTTCCACATCATGGCTTCCCTAGAAGCTGCCTTTTCCAGAAGAAAGGACAGCCTCTGGCTCTCCAAGGGTTCCGCAATCTTCATCACGACCCCTGGATGTGCCTACCTCCACACTGGATACAGCTACCTGTGGGGGGAGCCAAGAACCAAGCCACCATTTAAGGGTTCATGTCAAATAAAGACTATAATAGTAGAATTAGTTCATGTACATGAGCAGCTGGTTTTCTACACCACAGTTAGAATGCTGTGGCCGACAAAGAGCCTCTGTCCATAAAGAAACAGTGAGTGACAAAAACTGCATCCAATAATGCAATTATGAACAGACAAGAGAGCCTATATTACGAACACGATTACTCCACTTCGACCATTCAGTTGTAATATCATAAATCGTTTACTTACAAACTACTCATATAATTACAATAATGTTCGCCTAGAGGCAATGTTCATTTAATGCAAGGTTGACGCTAAACAGCCTTTGGCGAACAAGCTAGCTAGCTAGCTCCCAATGTCCAACAGAAATGTTAACGTTAACATGGAGAGACTCTAGAAATCATGATCATAACACTATTATTCCAGCAACATTAGCAATGGTAGACTAGATATACGGAAATCATTAACGATGCTGTCATCTATTATAACCAAGTTAAATAGCTGATATTAGTTGCAGACAAAATTGTCTTAACTGACTGTACGTCAAGCTCGTAAGCTCAATTAAAACATTTACGGTGGACTCCAGTTTCAATATAAAATGAAACACACTTGGGTTGACGCTAGAGAGAAGCATTTTATTGTGGTTTAACTTCAAGTACTCACTTGAAGGTGCAGAGTTTCACTTAAGTTAGCTAGCTCGCTATCATATTAGCTAACGTTGAGGCTAGCTGCTAGCAGGTTAACTTGTCATCTCATTAACGTTACCTCTTTCAAACATTTAGACACTGAGGCTAGCAGTTTAGCTCATCAAATGCAGAAAATCCCGTATTAACACTGATGTTGGAACCTTAGGTTCAAATAACACGCACACGTAAACCAGTAGGTACATCTGAGATACATTTCTACTGAGCAAGAGGTAGCTCTCTAGCTAGGCTTAATGGCTAACTTGGCTTACCTCCCCTGCAAAGCTGTGCGATCCACAGTCTGACTTGGAAATCATCCGATCCATTAAACAGAAGTAAATTAAATGGTTGCTGGGGTCGGTATGTATTTACTCGTCCATTCTTGTCTCCATTTTCGTCTTATCTGGAGGGATAAAAAGAAGGGATCCTTCCAAATTGATATTAAAAATAAAACGAACGGAAAAGACTGAAGTCTATTTCCGAGGAGAGGACTGAAGAAGGAAGGAAACTGGTCCGCCCACCCTCATACTGCGGACGATGTGCACAGACATTTGAGGATTCATAAAGTATTATACGTTTTCCCCACACAAAATCCCCTGGAAATATATAACGACATATAAATGGTCAAACCGGTTTAATAACAACCATGTAAAATGTTTGCATTTATAAATTGTCGTTTTGTTGTTGGGACTACTTTCTTTGGCGTATGAATATTGCAATACCTCGTCCACCTATCACTGTCTCTTGGTTGCAAAACGATAAGCTACGAATGTTGATAGCCTGCATTAGAGGGTAACAACGTAGGATAGAATAGCACTAGGTTTGATTAACGAGGAGCCAAACAGTAAAATATATATATATATATATATATATATTTAGACCTTTCTGTAGAATACTAGACAATTATGGAACTGTACACTTTCGCACGTGAGGTGGTTAAAGGGCATTTAGCTCTGTATTTTATTTCGAAAACCTTTTCCCCAAATATCGTACAGCCTTGTCACTTTTGCAAATTATCTTCCATTTCACACAAATACAAGAACAAAACACCAATGTTATAGCAAACCATTTCAAGTTTTCAAACTACTTAGAATGCTAAGTGGGATGTGGCTGTAGATAGATGATTAAACTAGTTTAGACATTTTACTTGTATATTGTACGGTCCGTTTTCACAGCTTGAAAAACATTGCAAGCTAAGAGCAATGTCCAATCGGCACCGCTAAAGAAACACCGTTAGTTGGCCAATGATTTTTCAAGATTTCTGTGCCTCCAGCCAATTACATACAAGGGATTTGGGCGGACTTTTTGAACGTCGAGTACCTGCAATAACCGATTCGTTCCCGGGGCTGTCAATCAAAAGAGCTGTACACACTACAGTCCACTAATTCATGTCGAAATTAGACAGTAGATTAATACCAAAATATAAATATACGTTTCTCAATGACGATATGCAATGCCTTTGTAGAAAATAACAGCAGTAAGTCCAGGAAATTACCATTTTTAGTCAGATCATAACATCTCCTCTGACTGCTTCGTAGTGGAGTGACGTAGTCTTATGGGCGTGGAAATGATACAACATCAACAAAAAGAAAGAGAAGGAAACAGACAACAGAAGATCGGACAGGAAAATGTCATATTGACATATCGGGTAATTTTTCTTTCGAGCTTCTCTCTCAGAACCGATGATTATGTCTGTGTTGTCTCTTAATCGTATTTCTGGGTGTTTTTGAGTAAGATAAAATGTTGAACATCGTTAGCTCGCTATGGGTTTCTCATACTCAATAGATGGCTCTTTAAAGGCTCGCTAACGTTCAGGGAGATGTCTAAATCATCCAACCTTTGACTAACCATTCGACGATTTTCCTTTGCGCTATCTGGCTGTATCCCCACAAATGGGCAAAAAATGACTTTATAACGTCGATTTAACACGAACATTATCACTTGTCGGAAAAGCAGCCAAAATTGGCTTGTGCATTTTGTTACAAAGCATAACATTTACGCTAGCAAGCTTAGGTTGAACTGTACTATACATTACGTTAGTTTAATTATTGAGTACAGGTAAGTATCTCTACGGCGAACAATGTCGAATTGTAGACTTCATTTGTATATTAACTGTTTGACGTTTACCATCTAGCTAAGAATTCGAGTAGCCTAGGTTTTTTTCCCCTGTGAATAGCTAAGAACCCCTCCCCCGTTTGTCGACGGTTTGAGCCATTTTTCTGTTATGTACAAAATACAGTATTTTACACACTCCTGGGTAACTCTGAGATTTTCATTATTTACACTAAGCATTTTAGTTTTCTTATTTTGATTAGAAGGCTACATTTCCGATCAGATTTGTTATTGCTGTAACAGTGTAAAGAAGGCGTCAACCGACGACATTTGACACCATATCCCAGCTGAGCAGGGGGTTGGGCAAACCTTGACCCCGTTAGTTGAGCGATCGTTTCTAGGGCGAATAAACATTTACTAACCGTCTTGTTTTGCCGTTTTCTAGATCTGGGATTGTAGATCTGAAAACTAGATCAGACATGGAGGCCTTCAAACTCATGAAGGAGCTTAAATCGAATTTCGACCAGGAGATAAACTACCTTCCGAAAGAAGCTGGTCTGGTTCTGATCGAGTCGACTCAAGAGGTATTCTTTCAACAGCCTTGCACTTAAAGAGATTATGAATGTATCTTTAAATAAACGACACATTAAACAATAAGGAATGTTTTCCCTCACAGAATGGAAGAGGAATATCAGCGAAATGCCGTAATGCCAAAGTGGAGGACCTCTGGAGCTTGACCAATTTCTTTGGTTACAGCACACATACCTTCGTGCTTGCAGTTAATCTGCTTGACAGATTCTTAGCGATGATGAAGGTAAAACAATATTTATTTCACTAATTACTAGATCGATGAAAGAGAATGAATATAGTTAAAATAGCTTTTATGTTATTTAGATACAAAACTATTTCCGTCATGCTTTTATGGTATCCCTACATTATTGTTACTACACAAAAGCTAAGAAACTGGGGCTGCATGTACAAGTATTGACAGCAGTCATATTCCTCGTATTAATGACAAAATATTGCAATCCTGGTTTTCAGGTCCAGCCTAAACACTTGGCCTGTATTAGCATTGGCTGTCTTCATATCGCTGCCAAAGTGGTTGAGCAGGAGTGCAATATTTCTTCCACCCATGAACTTATCCGCATCAGTCAGAGCAAGTTCACAGTCTCAGACCTCAGCCGCATGGAGAAGATCATCTCAGAGAAGCTCAACTTCCAGTTCAAAGCCGTCACAGCCTTAACCTTTTTGCACTTGTACCACGCCATTGCACTTTCACATACCTCAGACAGGTAAGAGAACGCCAAATAAAGTCACCAATAGGTCAAAGTTCACTAGACATTATAGTACACAAGACGTTAACTTTGAACCATCAAGTGTTTATATAGGTCAGTCGGCTGTATTCACTCAGGGCAAGCATTTTTATCATGTCATGTCTATATAACTCACAAGATAAGGTGTTGTTACATCATACAGTCATAATTCAAAAACCTGGGCATTTGCATTCCTTTTGGCTGTATTAGTTTCTCACAAAAAGTTGCGCCGTTTTCCCCCATCTGTTTAAACAGGAAGGAAGTCCTGAACCAAGACAAGCTGGAGGCGCAGCTGAGAGCCTGCCTCTGCCGCATTGTTTTTTCCAAAGCTAAAGTAAGCTCCCTCATCACACCACTTGCCAACCTGTGACACACTTGCGATGGAGTAGCTTCATTAATCCTCATCTCTATGTGCTTTCAGCCGTCAGTGCTGGCCCTCTCGCTCCTCACCCTGGAGGTCGAGGCCTTGCAGTCTGTTGACATGTTGGAGATCGCTCAGCGTGTCCAGAGGCACTTAAAGGTCAGCAAACAAACATTTCCTTGGATGGTTAAGGGATTTGGGTCAAGCATTGGGTGCCTCAAGTCTTGAACCTGAGGATTTTAGCTGTGACTTCACATAAGTGACACATTTAATAAATGGCACACAACATTCCTATAACTGACAAGACCCATACAGAATTAAGCCTGAAATATATCTGCAAAGCAGCAACAGACACAGATAAAGTTCCTTTGACTCTGTGATGAAAACCAAGTCTCTCTCAAACGTTAAGGCTTCACATAGTTACTGCGCAGTCAGCCAGCTATCCCCTTACATATCTCAGCTGGGCTGGAGGGCTGCCGACTGCTGGAAGAGTTGCTCTTATGTAAGTAGGTGTCCAGTGTTGTGATGATTGTGACCGTCCACCCACCCCAGATCTCAGAGTCCGAGCTGCAGCATTGGAGGGGACTTGTGGCCCAGTGCATATCAGAATACTCCTCACCCGAGTGCAGCAAGCCTGATCACACGAAGCTGGTGTGGATCGTCTCCAGACGCACAGCACAGAACCTGCACAGCAGCTACTACAGCGTCCCTGATCTGCCAACTATCCCGGAGGGGGGCTGGGATGAGAGTGAGAGGTAAACACAACACAGACACGTAAACTTCCATGCACATCTGTAAAACACACACACACACACACACACACACAAACATCAATTAAAAAAATATAGTTATACCAGGAGAAACAAGCATCACAACAGGGAAGGGAGCAAGGGAGAAGGAAGTAATGGTAAGTCCCTGATTCTGAAAGCAAAAGTTTAAAGGCAGACAAAAGGAATTCCCCCCCCGCAAGTGACTTTTAGTCATTCCATTCAACAGACACCGGCACTCCTTGTCAGGTTTGCTTACAGCTGAGCCTGTTGCTAAACACTGCTTGATCAACCCAAAAAATTCCATAGCTGCTGGCCATCTTACGTCAGAGTTAGCCAAGCCCCATCTTTTGCGATCATGTTTCTCAACGCCACAGCAGTGCTTACGAGAGACTAGTCACGTCTCTCAGCTGGAGTTTACAGCCGAGTCCAGACTTATGTAATAGTCATGATGACGGGAGCCAAGTAGACACTCATACCAACATTACAGACGACTGAGGTGGGGCCCATATGACAGTGCCAGCACTCCCTCCCACTATACACACCTGTGAAAAGTCGTCACGGGTGACTCAAAGGTGGAAAAAACCTACAACTTAGTAGGACGGGAGAAGCGTTGCTGTGGAGTTAATGTTTTTTTTTTTTTTTTTTTTTTGCAGTGATGACTGGTATGAAGACGCAAGTTCGGGAGAAGAGAGTCTGAGCAGCTCGCTGGGGAGCGACGCCGAGGGCCCCTACTTCCCCATGCACTACCGCTGCCAAAGCCAAAAACACCCGACCTTCTAATCTCATGACGCACAGTGCCTGCCTTCCACCGAAAAAATTATCACTTGCGATTTCACATCTCTTTCTCAAGGGCATCGACCTGTGACAAATCCACCAACAGTTATTATTTTCCATTTGTGTGTTCTTTTTTTTAAAAACTGAACGTGTGGAGGTGCTCTGAATTCCACAAGTCTGGCAGCTAAACTTAACTCCGTCGAGGATGTTAAAAATACCTTTATGTAGCTACATCATTTTGTTCAGATTATTTGGTGCATGTTCAAATCAGTCACATTCCAGGCGGCTTCAACTGTTACACACCCCAAGGTACAACAGACTGTTCTGGAACAAGGACTGTTCTGAGTTTTGGGTGGTTTCCCAGCTCAGTGTGTACTTTGCACAGTTATCCAAAACGATTGTTATCTCGAAGTAACAAGGGGAGTTTAGGTGCCTGGAATTGTAAGTCTCCCCAAGGTTATATCAGTGAAGAGATTTCTAAATGTGAGCATGGTGTTGAGACAGTTTGTTTTATGTACAACTGTGTGTGAGAGTCTGTGTGATTTTTGTTAACGATTATTTGCCAACTTAGTTTAGGTTTGAACTGTATGTGAAAAATAATGTATGGTGACATGCCGTCACACACACACAAAAAAAAAACTTTAAAACTGTAAAATGTAAAAAAAGCTGTAAATTTGTATAATGTTAAAATGTATAGTATGTTGTAGATATTAACTTATTTATTATTCTTTTTGTCCGTTTTGATGAAAATTCAACAAAAAAAAAACTATTTTGAAACTCAACTTTTGTCTGATTTTGATTAATAGTGGGGGCGGGTGGAGAGGGGGCATTCAAATGGCACTATTACTTCTAGCAGAAATCAACTGAACACTTTCAACATTCACAGACCCGACCTCAACTGATGAGCTAAATACTTGACACTTTTGTGCAGTGCACCACAGTGAAGGAAACACTATTCACAACACATCCAGAAGAAAATAAATACAATTTAAATGAAAAACCACCACTACACTAGCCGCCAAATGATCAAAAAGATAACCAAAACTGCCAGGTCAGTGATGACGCACACATCAATAAATGCTTCCTCCACAACTATTTTAGCACAAAAGGCTGACACAGGGACTTCACTTACCCATTACATGCCATGTAGTCATTAGAAGCCCATGCGAGCCGCCTTCTTCTTGGGCTTGGAGGCTTGCGAGAGGGACGCCCGGATCAGAGGGGGTCGCTGGGAGGATTGGGTCATCACAGGGAAGGAGCTCTCCTCTGACAGAGCCTGATTGGGCTCCTGAGAGCTAAACAGAGACTCCAGAAGATCCTGCTCTGTCCGTCTGAGTTTCTTATGGGGCGAGGCCCTGCTGGAGTCGGTGGTCAGGAAGTGTGGCGGTGATTTGATTGAGTCCACAGGGACAGAGTCCTGCTTTGATGCTGTGGAAATGCGAGGGACGTTGGCGTCCTGCTCTGATGACTGAGTGCTCTGGAAAAGAGGTTTCACTGAACTCCGATTTGGGGTGATTGGGATCTCCGGTGAGAGTGCTCCACAGTTGGAACCAGGGCGGCTTGGCACTCCTTCATCCCAGTCCGATCCCAGATCTTGGCTGGACCATCCAGAATATTCCGAGTCCGTCTGGTTGCTGACGCTGGAGGTGAAGCTTCCGGAGAGCGCCACTCGGCGGTGCGCCTTGGCCTTCTTCTCTTGCCGACGCTTCCTGCGCAGGGCCTCCCGCTTCTGCTCCCGATTCAGGCCCAGCTTGTCCTCCCACCACTGCCTCCACCTGCCCTGCCATGCCTCAGTGAGACGCTGGCTCGTGTCATCGGTCCACTCCGAGGCCTCAATCACTCCAGGTACAGGGGGGGCGGTGAGAGGAGGCAGGTGGGTGGCCGAGTGGACAAGAACCTCCCCTCTGCTCATGCTCCCCCTCAGGTCCTGCTGCACACCCTGGATATTGTGCTCCATAAATGGGTCTCTCTGGAGCTCAACAGACACATCCAGGTCTCTTGTGAGTTTCATACAATGGGAGAAGGGTGCATTTGGGGCCATCTTACTTTCCAGACTGGAAAGCCACGCATTCCACTTGCGGAGTACTTTCTTGTTAGGCTGCAACCGAGTGCCTGGGAGACTAGTGGCAATGCCAGCGGACTGGATGGACAGGCCTAAAGACTGGGGAAGTTCCTGACCACTTCCACTCTCCGTATCTGAAGTGGGAGGATGCTCTGGGTTGTCACTGACTACCACCTCCAAACCACCTGGAGATCGTCTCCCCATGCTGGGTTGGGAATCACTACATGCTGGGGGCTGGGATCCATCTACATCCTCCTCCTCCTCCTCCTCCCTCTCGGAGGACGTGGAAGACTGAGAGGAATCCTCTGCAAGTCCTTCAGAGCACAGCCTCAGGGATTGGTAGAACAGGTCACCAGCTGTGGAGAGCTGCAGCACACAGAGATGCTGGCTGCTCTGGATGGCTGCCAGGCCTGTGGAAGAGAAATCAGGGAGTTGGGAATTGCAGTAAAATTATACTTTAATACATGCATTTAAAAATCAGTACAGTTTATTCGTATTCATATCTTTAATTGTGTATCTGGGAAGTAAAGGGCATCCTTTCAACGCTCCAGTCCTTACCAGCAGCTGGCAGGGACAGCCTCTCCTTAACTGCCTGATTTCTGTGAGGTAGTCTGACAGGCAGGTGAGCCATTGTGTCACTAGGGCAGAGTAGTTTCTGATGGGGACCTTGGGCTACACAGGCATGATCACGGCCACCTAAAACCACATACAAATTAGGGATGTCCATGCACTCACATCTGCTGAAAATCAGGAAGTGTATGACTGTTCACAGTAACTACAGATAACAGGTTAGACTAAAGTGACAGACACATAGTATTAATAACATTGGAGTCTAAAATGTTATCCGTTTCCTGGTTCCTCTTTCCATTAATTTTGACTTTTCTTTAAATTTGGCCATTAAAAGAAAAACCAGTGCAAGGTATCAGAACTACATTCCCTCACTATGCCAGTACTGTTATTATAAAGAGGACATCAGTTCTATTTACATGCAAATACTTCATCCATCAGTGGTACATACATGTAACATTACATATATGGATCAAAGACCACAAAAGCAAAACAAAAGCTCAAATTTAATTGGTTCTTCCTTGGCCCATGCTACGCTTTGCCTTTTTTGCCCAGGTTCATTATGTTTAGAAGGTTGAGATTCAAATGTGAAAGCAGTCAGTGTTCCCAAGGATGTTATTCTATTAACTCATCTCCTCTACCTCAAGTGAATGATCAGCCAGGTTATTAAGCTGTGAATAAGTGGAGTCATAGTTACCGACCTGAGTACTGCAGCATCATTAGCTCCTGGGCCTTCTGAGAGCCCAGCAGCACTCGGTTGCTTCTCTCAGGTGAAGTCCCAGCCAAGACATGAGCGAACATGGGAGGGCTCTCCATATAGTGCTCCCATTTCAGCATGGGCACGGATGGCATACGCTCGTCCATGATGTAGGCTGAATACTGTCAAGAGGAATACATGGGACTAAATCAGTCAGGCTTTTGCAATGCATCTAAAACATTTAAAAAAAATGTTTAAAACAACAACAATTACCAGGACCTCTCTCGAGGAGGTCCAAATGTTAGTAAATGATGATCGGATCAGGATTATTAGACACAAAATCAACATTCTTTACTCTACAACACTTGACAAAACTGGTGAAAGGTTACGGGAGTGCATATGATGTGTGATGAGAACTAAACTATAAAATGATTATTGTGTTAACAATATCATCACTTCCATCCCATATATATTTTTAAATCACACACACACACACACACACACACACACACACACACACACACACACACACACACACACACAAAGTGGTTAAACCAAAGGGATGCGTTGGTTTTTCACAGCGCCAAGAACAATATCCATGCCAGCACAGCCCTCCGAGAGATGTGTTCATCAGGAGAGCCTGTGAAAGTGTGGTGTTCACCTGTGTGGTGATCAGATGGTGGTGGGCATGAACCTCACTGAGGTATTGAGACAGGATCACTCGTTCACCACGCTTGGACTCCGACACCTTACCAATGCGGAATAAGGTGTAACTATGATCTTCACCAGTCTGAGAAGAAAAGGAATAGGATTGATTAGTATTTTAGGGACCATCAGATTCTCAGATCATGATTGAGGACAGTGTGTCTTGGATCTTTAATCAATGTGTTTCCTTTTCTAAGGTGATGTGTGTCATGCTTTGGCATGCTGAGGCTCACCCTGAAGTCTGTAAGCTCCGCTCCCGTTCGGTCAGTGTAGATCATGACTCTTGGGTGGGCAGAGAACTCACACCAGCGCCATGTTGATTTGGCATTGAAGTAGAGGTTAGAGTCCTCCTCTCTGACTTTGGTTAGTCTGACGTGAAGATAAACACAGTATTGGAATTTTCACCAAAACAACAGGAACCTGGCACAGGCATATCAAGTACTGAACAGCACAGAACTTTCCATGACAAGAAGCAGCCTGCCCAGTACACACAGTGAGAGAAGCAGTCTGCACAGTACACACAGTGATAGAAGCAGTCTGCACAGTACACACAGTGATAGAAGCAGCCTGCACAGTACACACAGTGCTCAAAGCAGCTCACCCTTTTCCCACAGTCCAAAGATACACAGCTCCACTCTCATTGGCCACGAGCAGCTCTTTTGACACATGGGGGCTGTAAAAAAAAAGGTGATATATTTGTTTTAATATTTCACTCATACAACAATCATACACCCAATGCAGAAACAACAGATCAAAGATCCATCATACAAGCTCAGACCACATGAAACCTGGTTGGCAACATTCCAATACGATAAAGCTAAGAAAGTAGAGCACTTTCAGAATGCAGGGCTGCCCATCATGTTGCAACAGTAACTGTAGCCTTCATGACCTACATGTTATGCTCCAGTCTGGCACAGTTGTACACTAACCTGCTGGAAGGCCTGAAGGGCTTTTTTCAGTCAGTCATACATACCATAGTGGCAGATCGCCCGCCCGCCCGCCCCCCCCCACCCCCAAGGACAGGACAGGGCCCATCAGAACCACACTTAACATGTTCCAGCTGCACCACAAACACCACACCCCCTCTCCCCTCCAATAATACATACAAGGTGCACATCTGCTGAGATTGGCGTTCCCTTTGTGATATTGTATGACATGATGTGCCCCCAGTATCTACATACATAGCCATTTTAACATGATCTTCAGTAAATACTTTGGTTGTATGTCTTCAATCTCAACAGGTGGGTGCTGTTTTGTTCCCTAGCAGCATCATTACAAGACATACACAATACAAGTACAAACATATTTTAAGCCCGTTTCATTATGTTCAAACTGTTTACTTTACCATACTTAACATGAACAAATATACAGACACCAACGCACCTAACAACCAGGCATGTAGCTGGCTGATTCATCTGAATGACCCCCAGGGCTCGAGGTTTCACAGAATCACCCACTAGCCAGGCACCACAGAAGTGGTCTGAACGCACCCCTACATAAACTGGGAGATACATTTGCAGCCACACCACAAACACATTAAAATCAACAGCAATAAATACATGGACTATCTTACTGTGACATTTTTTAAAAGAACATTTAATAAACCAAACTGGCGCCAGGCCTCACTCACCAGCGTCCTGCGGCGTCCCAATGCTAACTTGCCTGATGGGTCCATTCAGGTCAAAGGTGATAGGCTGACCTTTTAGCTTTAGAGAGGCAGTCCTGCTTGACTTCAGCTCCACCTTGTGGAAGTCTTTCCAGAAACCCAGTTAAGGAATTTCACATGGATTCATTTTGAGTGCCACAAATCAATCTTGCTTTGACATAAACCTCTGACAGCTAGGGCAACAACGACGAGAGTTAAATCAGGAGACCACATTGAAAATGCATTGTAAATGAATTAGTGCTGTCAGTTTAACGCGTTATTAACGGCGTTAACGCAAACCCATTTTAACGCCGTTAATTTCTTTTTTTTTTTTAGATTAACGTTCTTTTTGGCCTCGCAAACTGTGTAGTATGCTAACGTTACGGTTTGAGTGAATGGTGAGCGCGATACGGCGAAATGGATGATAAAAAGCTTCTGAATGGAAAGTTTACTTTTAAAAGTTGTGTTGTGCAAAAGAAGCAAGCTTCACTGTTGTCCGAAAATGTCAACAGGCAGCTGGCTGAAAGCAAATAAGTAGTAGGCTTACCTTTTATTGGTAACCTAACTGTTACGGTTCATTGTTTCTGAAATAAGAGGCCTGACTGCTATGTTCCCAGCAAACTTGAAAAAAAAGAAAATATTAAGCCATCATTTAACTGCACTATAGGCCGAGTCCTTGTTTACCTGAAATGTGCACTTTATAATTTTATTTTGTACCGCCCTGTTTGGCAATGTTGGTTTTCAATAAAATAAAACATTTGCATAAAGCAAGCCAATCCACTTTTCCATGTTGATAAGGGCATTAAAATTAAAATAAAATGATGGAAAAAATAAATAAACGAAGGGACATTTAGAATAGATAAAAATTTGCGATTAATCGCGATTAATTTTGAGTTAACTATGACAAATGCGATTAATCGCGATTCAATATTTGAATCGTTTGACAGCACTAAAATGAATGCTTAAAAAGGCGCATGTTTGGTTGGACTCACGCCTAACTTCATTTCTCATGTAGCCAAAGAGTTTCAAATCCCCCTGTGTACCTGCCTTCAAGATGTGCTTGGGTTGTCTTATTCATTTGAAATTCCAGTGATGCTGGATTAGCTCCCATTCTTCTGAAGCTCACGTCCCCACAGTGGTGTCCTCACATGGCTCACGTTGAGACCTCTCTGTTGGGAGCCGTGTAGTCTCACAAAGCAATACATATTTTAGGCCCACCTGCTTCGCCACATATGGTGTTTGCTCATTATTTTGTAACACATCTCTGAAATGATGATTGTGTACAAAATAAACCCTTTAAGGCAGAAAGGATACTGAGTGTTTGGAAGCCTGGATTACTGGGAAAGATGAGACAGCCCTCTTGGGGGTCATTTGATTCTGAAAAGGGAACGCAGCCCAGAGCGCCCCCTGTGGACACCTCTGGAAACTGCTCGTGCTGCCTCTGAAGCCCCAGCTCCTCATGAAGCAGCTCAGCCAGGAGAGCTGGAGGGATGTCATGGAGGGCATCTTCAAAAACATTGTCATAACACTGAGTTCTCTTTTGTGTAGAGGTCACAGGGCATCTACAAGAAAACAATAAATCAGTTATGACAAAACCTTTTGTTTACAGTGAGTTTGACATGAGCATGCAAGAGACAGTTTCTGCCCAGGAACACACACAGCATAGCAGCTCCGCACAGTCCTTACCAATAAAGCCTACCTTAAAGTATTTACCATACTGCAGTGATCTTAGAATTCAATTTACCCCCATATCTAATTCAAAAGGCTCCGCATTTACAAGCAATACACACACTCCTAGAGGTCTTACGCAGTATACTTGAGCTCTCTCAGAAATGGCCTCCTCCATTGCCGGAAGTCAGACATCTGCACAACAGAAACACACACAGTATGTATTATCACCCCCTTCATTTCAACAGAAACACACACAGTGTGTATTATCACCCCCTTCATTACAACAGAAACACACACACACACACACACACAGTATGTATTACCACCCCCTTCATGGCATACGGATGATCATGCAAGCAATAGCGTACTAGTGCAGCAAGCTGACATAACAGATCACCGAGTCTCACCTGTCTACTATGTTTCTCCCCCGGGTCAAAGGATTCAGATAGAAGGTGGCTCATTGTTTGAAAGGCATGTGTGGAATGACCCAGGTAAAAATTCTGCATCTATAAAATAATCACACATGAAATGTACAGATTGCACCAAGTCACATGATCAGGTAGAATACTTTGTTCCCTCTCCTAAAATAATAATTAGAGGTTTTGTATTTACATGTTTAGGGAAGTCCATTGGATTGGTTTTGGTGTGAGGATCGAATGAATAGATATCAGCTGTTGTGGGAAAGTAAATCAAAATCGGTTTCAGAATTCACATGGAAAAACCATACACTTTATTGAACTAAATACAAACAAGATTGCGCTTACCCCTGCTAGGTGGCAGCAGAGGCACCACAATCGGTTGCGTGGACAACCATCGTTCTCCCATGACCTGGTTTTGAGCCTGCCATTGTACTGACTGACTATGGTGCTCATGCTGTGAAAAAAAAAACACGGGTAATTTTACTTTACGGCATTACACAATATGCATAGTTGCCATAGTTTGCTTAAATAAAAATGCAGTGTGATGGACGTCAGAGTGAAACGGTAATAGCTCCTAAATATCCAGAACAGCTTAATAACCGTCATTCGTCCAGGCAGTCCTGCATTTGTATACACTTTCCGAAACTAATGCAAATTGTAATAGCCAAGGACTCGCTTATTAATTAATTATCAGAAACTATTCATAGCAATAATTTCTTCTTTAAAAAAAAAAACCCCTAACCCGCAGAAGGTTACACGACAACTAGTGACGTTACTCAAGGGGCAGAACGTTATATTGTGATAACTTCCATCGGTCACGCCACGTCTGCAGATCACACCAGCACCCAAATCTAAAATCTCTAGAATCGAGTTCGACGCGTTGTGCGTACAATTATTCATCATCTGTAGATACCATTTGCAAGGTTTGGGCAGCGAAAAGAGGCAACCTAAGTTTACGCTACGCACTTGGCAACGCACGAACTATTGCACACATCCGCCATCATACAGATATTGCAGCCACTTCAGGAATGTCCGCCAGATATTACATCCTGACAACAACTACGTGCTCGATACTGCAAACGTTAGTACTGGCTTTCATTGCTGATCCCACGCTGGCTAATGTTAGTCCCGTCCGAAAATAAACTATGCTTGATAGATAGACAGAAAACGTCACCTCCACAACCAGTTACACTTACTCCGAGCACATGGTTGTAAGATCTCCAGCCTCCAATATTCCCAGCACGTTTCTGATCAGGAGGACCGTCGTTGAAAAAAGAAGAAAAAAGCGGACTGGGAAATTCGTTATCCATGTCAGTGATTTTATACACGCATTTAATGTATCCGGCCTATCCACCACAAGGGACAAGTCTGGGCATGTCGTTCGTTGGTTTCCACACGTTATACTGACTGCAACTGTACGTCTGCCACGCTATAACAAAATTCCTCGCTTACAATTAACTGCACAGTGTAATACTCTTTAGTTCTATCATTTGGCTAATGTATAGCCTTAAATACTCTTAATGAGCGAAAATACGCGTGGTTCTTGAATCATCCTGGACAACCGCGTGGGCTCCTGTACATTTACCGCGACAACACACAGGCTAGGGCGGAGTCATACACAAGAGTTCCGCATCTGTCAACTAAACAGGCGGAAAACTGTTTACGTCGCAAGGTAGTCTGGCCAATCAGTTCAGCGCGTTTTTCCAACGCATTTCAAACAAACGTGGCGTCATGCACACAGCCGATTTCAAAAACTCCAGACTCTTGTCAACTTGCAAACTGGTATTTAGGCCTTCTAAGTGGTCATGTTCCTATGGTAGTCTATGGAATTTATTGGGCAAGGAAAAATGCAAGAAACGGACCATACACTTCTGTGAGACCATCCTTCATGCGTATTCCACAAATCAGGTTATTGGTCAAATCTCACGTTGTTTTCAGCATTTTACATATTTCAAGGACGTGACACGGGGTAGAGGCATCAGATCAAATTAAATCAAATTAAAAATGAAGCAGAGTCAGCGCATTAGGCTGGACTCTGTATTTTTAAAGAGATGTCTCTATTTTAAGTTTATTTAAAATGCAGACTGATCTGCCTCCCTGACAGATTGGTTTATTCCCTCCTTGGCATCATATTGAACATTCTGACAGCACAGATAATTTTTTTTTCTGTGACTAACTTATTTGTGTATATGAGTGCAGTGCCATCCCCCCATTAAATCACTTCCTGGATGTTTTTTCCAAAGATAAACTGGATGTTTTTTCCAAAGATAAACCGATGAAAAAGATGAAAGGGTATTCTGGGAGGAGTGATGCATCTCCAAAAAGAGGCAACATCCATCTCAACAGGCCATAACGCTTCTAATTAAAGATATTCAAAACAAATGCACTTAAGTATACTATCTCCTCTTTTCCTTTTCACGAGTAGCTCTAAGCTCACATTACCCCTTATCCTCACACGCAATCTCTGCCATAGGCATCTCAGGACCACGGCCAGCTACCAAGCCAGTAATGCTTGTTATCAGTGCTCTAAAAGTCTAAATCAATCATTCTGATGTGTGGACTCGTGAATTATCAATAATGTGCCATTATAGACTGTCAGCTTAGATCAGTGTTGTGATTATATTAATAAATACAAAATGTTGGGATCTTTTATAATTTTGTCATACACTACATTTGTGATTCAATAATGAATTGACCCTCAATAAATTGGAGTGGAGATACAACAGCGTCACATAAATGGTTGGGTCTTTGTCATCTGAATTCTTTGTGAGATTCCTCTGAAAGCCCTCGCACCAGTGGTCCACGACCCTTGACCCTTGACATTCTCTCATCAAATAATACACTCACATTTGATGTGTGTGGCAAGTTTCATGAGTTTCAGACATTGGATGCACTATCTTTCTGTTTTTTAGATGGCGCTATGGTGCCATAGACACACTTTTGATTGACAGATGGCATTGTGCTCACTGCGTAAATAACTCTGTGTAGTTTGAAGTTCAGCATTTGGTGCATCATGCATAACTATTGCCTTGGTTGTGCGTTTCACATGACTTTAGATTCTCAGCCGTGCTTACATAACGCAGGTTGAATTATGTATGCTTGTGATAAATTATACGTTTGCATCTATGGTTACTTTAGATGTGTGTGGTAAAGGTCATGAGTTTTTAAACGCTAAAGGGATACATTTTTTGTGCGTGGCAGGCAGTGGTATAAGCGGAACACAGCTGTGAGACTGGTTTACTCTTGCCCAAATCAGATTGGTTCGTTTCTGCCTATTCAGATATCTCTATGGAATGGGATAATTGGCCAGATTGAGTACAGTATTGACACAGTGAACACAGAGGTGATACGTGAAAACACCAGGGATGGGCAGTATTTGTTATACATGTACAACCCCAAATCAGAAAAAGTTGGGACGGTATGTTAAATTAAAATTAAAACAGTGATTTGTAAATTCTCTTTGAAGACAATACAACAGCACATTATTTGATGTTTTACCTCATGAATATGATTGTTTTTTCAGAATAAACACTTAATACAATTTTGATTCTTGCAACATATTTAAAAAAAAGTTGGGACAGTAAAGCATTTACCACTTTGTAATGCTGCCAGTCCAGCAGCCGCACACTCCTCTTCCTCAGCCATGCCTTTGAAATGTGTGCAGAATGTGCTTGTAATCTTGCCACACAAAAATGGTATGTATTGTGACAGGCAAACCAACAGAAAAGTTTGTTCTTGGTATCATGACAACAGCTTGCCTTGAAATATTTGTGGAATATGGGTGGATAAGATGTGCTGTCAAATGTAACATGAAGTTTTAGGACGTTCTCCTGGAAGACACACATTACAGTTTTTTGATCGGAATGACCTAAAACTTCTTTGGCCATGGAAAAATCTCTCAGTAGGTGAGGCCATGATTACATTTGATGGCAGGTTACTGTGGAAACAGTATATGCCTAAGAAACCTGTCAGATGTGGTATTAAGATCTGGTGTCTCTGTGACTCCCTGAAAGGATACTGTTTAGCATTCAATGTATATACAGGCAGAGAGACATACGCTACTACAGAATTCTCCAAAGTGGGGTAGGGGTAAACTACGTGGAGTATGAAATCATTTAGTTCACTAGCCAACAGCTAGCCAGAACAAAGCATGGGCAAAATGGTTCTTTTTTTTAACACAGTTCTTTTGATTTTGTTCACTTAAAATAACCGTTCTGATTTGTTCAGTGACACTTTTTGTTTACATAAATAGATCTGAAATGCTTGTGTCACCATATGTCCAAATTTAGCCTACTTAGTTATCTATATAAAAAAATATAATATATACATATATATATAATATATAACTAAAAGTTATATTTTTTGTATAGCCTATTTCATATGTTGAAGGATCCACCAAATGACTAATACATTATGGATTTAAAACGGGAATGGTAATGGTATTTGTACATAGTGAACATGTTAACACTTTGGATTAAGGGGGTGTAAAAAAGTTTTTAAATGACTTGTATACATATACAGATCATTCATAAAAGGTAAGGAAGATCTATAAATAGGTTGGGAAACATTTATGTGTGATAAACTCTTTTTCTACTTTAGGTTAAGGGCTGCAGAAGGCTTTGTAAATGTGTTGAATGTCATTTACAAATCAATTCCAACAGGTGGGGCAAATTTGTTGCATATAGCCCATCTTATGTCTGTATTGCAGTGCTTCTAAATGACCATTCGAAAATTGAATAGACAGCTGTATGCCTTTTCAGATATGTAGCCCACGTTCTGACCCTATTGCCTAGACCAGTGGTTCTCAACCGGGGGTACGTGTACCCCTGGGGGTACGTGAAGGCAGTCTCTAGCCCACCAAAGTTTTCAGCATCATTTGGTATGTGCAGCATGGCCTTTTGTGCAAAAGCAGAATGTATACTGCTTCGAAGGGACAGCAATCGTGTGATTCTGATTTCTTGTCTTCGCTTGACTGAAATCTTCACTGCCCATATTAGAAGGAGGCATGCCACCATATCAATGGTTATATTTGCGTTTGATCAGCTCGGACAGTCAAGTTAGATGTCTCAATATGTGACTCTCTTAAGCCATACACCTTTCTGGTGGTATCACTCACACCTAAAGTACCCTGAGAATTGCTTCATACTTTTAAGAAATGGCTGCACTGGCCTATCACACATGCCCTTAAGAGTGACCTTCATGGTTCATCCCCTGAACTGAAGGCCCTCTCTGAGCAGAGGGTCCTAGTCCCTTACAATGTCTGTCAAAAGTGCAAGATCTGTTGGTTTTCCTGTTCCACAGCTGGACAGCTGGGGCATGTGTCACAGGCTCTAACATCACTCCACAAAGAACTGGCCACATGCTCGTTTGAGAGCTTTTAAACAGCGATACGCCATCAGCGCTCAACGTTACGCCCGTGGTCTAGGTCTAGCTACTTCTTCCCCAGGGTGGTTCTCCAGAGTGTCTTGTAGCTTTTGTTAGAATGGAAAGTAAATGTAATCCATTCTGGAAACTTGCTGTATGTTGGCCTTCTTTGAGGTACGCAGAAGGGTGCAGCTAGTACAGTGGAGTTCACCATGGCCATGCTTTTGTAATATTTGTAGTAGTTTGTCTCTAATGTTATTTTCACTGTCCCAATTGGGCAGTTCATCTGCCACGGACATATCCTGTATAGCCTCCTCCTGAGGGGCAGAGGTCAAGGTCTCATTAAGGCTATTAATGACCTCCCATGTGGTTGCCCCTGACCAGTCTTCCTCATCATCTGAGGGCAAATCTTGCTCCATGTCAGGACACTCTCCCTATGTCAGGACACTCTCCCCATGTCAGGACACTGTCCCCATGTCAGGACACTCTCCCTATGTCAGGACACTGTCAGATAAGGTCTCCTCTCTTTCAGCATTCCCAGGAAGGGACTGTTCTTCATGTGATGGTCCAAGTGAGATAGAAATGTGGCCAGTGAAATGAACCCAAGGGCGTAACCATGGTAAAGACATTGGGGGGGTCCAAACCCTTCCCCATAATTGTAAGTGCATTGCCTACAATTCTACATGTCATGCCCCCTTAAAGCATTTCCCTGTCTTGCCAAGGACATAACCCCCCCCAGGCTGTTTTTGGTGCAAATATGTTGTCATCGCTGCTGAATGGCAATCGCTGTCTTCATGTTGAGAGAACCTTTGGAGAGCTTTTTGCCAGTTACTGAATCCGGTTTTAATAAAAGTTCCATCAGCCTTACTGGCTTAAGAGGATTTCTGATCTCCAAAATATTTGGCACAGTAAAAACAAAGCACACCTTTGGGACTGTAATCCATTTGTACTGCCTAAACCAACTGTCCTGAAATTTGAGAGTCTCTTTTTTCAGGGACTGAGTTTCAATGAAGCGGGTATTGGGCTGGTGTGGGCAGGTACCAAGCTCCTCCTTACGCTGATCTAAACCACTGCCTCCTCTGCCTCCTCTGTCTCTCTTTCCCTGTTAGTCTCCTGACATATATAGAACATGTACTGTTGGAATAGCCAGCATCTTTTCACCAATGAATCGTACACAAAATTAAATCGTTACTTTGCATATTAAGTCAAATAAGATATATTTTGCCACAAAGCACAGATGTATTGAGCTTTCTGCACCACAGCGCCATCTGGATCTGGTGGGGCAGTGCCCCATGTGCCCCTAATGTAGAAACGCCAATGGAGTCACACACTTATGTTTTTCTTAACAAACGGAAATAAATTGAAAATAAATAGGACATAACAAGAGACCGATCCATTGACAGGGTTTATAAAAGGAGAACATATATTTAACATATTTTCTGCTGTATATTGGGGGGGACAGATTGGTATTTTCTCAGTATTGGAGGGGACACGACCCCCCCCCCCCCAAAGAATGCGTGGTTACGCCCTTGAATGAACCCTTATTGGCAACATCGCTACAACATGGTGTGTTAGCTGGAAAGTGACCTTGGGTCTCATGAAAGGCATTTCAGATAAAATCAAATGCAGTATTATTATTGTTAAAATTACACAAGCATATGTATTTGTCGTTATAGTCATTTTATTGTGGATTGTTTCTTCTTCTTGGGGAAGATAAAAGGCACAGATTTCGTGGAATGACCCATATACCCACTAGTAGATGGGGTATTTTAGTCAGTCGAATGCTATGGGTCTTTTTCAGTCATAACCTATCTGGGTCTCTCATTCACCCACTCATCAACTCATTATGCTGTGAACAAGTTGTTATGAAACGATCGCCAACGCTGAGAAATTGGTCATAGTGTCAGAGTTGGCGGGCATACACAGTCGTTCATTCTAATAAAAAAGTCCCTTTGAAGTATTCATTTGCGAACGTCACACTTTTAGCCAGAACTACATATAGCTCCTGCATAGAGCTGCTGTCAGTCAGTAAGGGACGAGAGCCTTGCCCAATTTCAAATGAGCCCTACACCCTCCTCTGCCCACTGCCTCTCTCTTTGCATCTTCATGTGGAGGTCCGCCACATTAACCCGCCATTATGCTTGACGCTTTGGTTTTTGTGTGCACAAACTGTGTCAACAACACAGCACCACAACCTTTCATACTTGCGCTAGAGGCACGTTTGCCTTGCTGCACTCTTCCCCTAAAGGCCCATTCACGCATACGTGTTGGAGGCACGTCTCATTCACTTTGAAAGGGGTGACATTATGTCTTGCCAAACTGAGGGGCCGTTTGCACGGAGCCTGGATTGCCTGAATCCGGAAAGAAATATTGTCGGATCGGCCTCTTGTTTACACGAATCTGCAACCTTTCGAATCCGGTCTCCAGAGTGGGCCAGCGGATCCGTGTTCTCCGTGTAAACTCCGGATCCGCACACTTTCTAACCCGATGACGTAATTGCCCCATGTGAACGCCTCGCAACCTCAGCCTGAACCCTTATTTACCCCGCTGCGATTCTAACTAGTCCTGTTTGAGTGCTGTGGTAACACTGATTTCAGGTGGTAGAGAAGTAGTTCAGCAATCGGAAGATTGCTAGTTGGATCTCGACTTCTGTCTTCTATCACATTATGCGCATGGGCCATGACGTCTTTACAGCGGATTCAACCACTCCGCTCCGCTCCAGCGTTTCTGTGTGTATGCAAATTTTTCTTGACACGGCTCCGTGTGAACGTGATAAAAAAAGGTACCGGATCCAAAAATGTTTCCGGATTCAGGCAATCCAGGCTCCGTGTAAATGTGGCCTGAATTGTAGTTCTGTTGTTTGCTTTTTAGGCCCCAGCCAATCAAATCACATTTATGCAAATATTCCAGCGCAGGCGTTAGCCAATCAAATGGCGTTTATGCAAATATCCAGGGAGCTAGACTTTAAAAAAAATAAAAAGAACATGGCTAAACTCGGTAGATGGTCGTGTTTGCACATACATGTAATAAGTTACTAAGAAATAAACACTGTCTTCAATCTAAAAACCTTGTTACTGTAACCAACAAACACATCTGGGGTGATTTGCAAGGTGTCTGAGCCAACTATCTAACGTTAGCAAGGTAATTACCCACAAAGTATGCAGCTTGCTAGCAAGTTACACGGCAGTCAGCAATTCATAGTGCCGTGATTGATTGTTGTCCTATCAATCTTGCAATAAACGTATGCGTTATCAACACACCTCCAAATGTCAGGCAAGCCCACATTCAATTAATGCGACGCACATGTATGAATGGGCCGTAAATCATAGGTGTCGCTGCCAAGAAGAATTCCATCTAAATCGCTGGACTCTGAATAAAGCACAGTGACATATATGACAGGACAGTTAAATGTATCACCAATAATCATGTCTGGATTAAGCTGGACGGGTTCTAAAACTTTCTGGTTAGTGTTTGTGTTTATTGCTACTCGCCAGCAAAAGTTGCCTGTCCAAGTTTAGACCCTCAGGTCTTCATAAGACAAGACGGTAACGTTAGTAAACAAAACAAACTTGCCAGCATCGTTCAAACAAATACATTAAACGTTTATACACTCTAAAAAAAAAAAAAAACTTGTGTGCCAGAGAGTAAGGAATCAAACACCTCATCACACGAGTTAGCAAAACAAGCATTCGTTCATCCTGTAGTCATTTATCTTGTGAATGTGCCATTCAGGTTACAAACATTGGGATGTGCGTGACTAGCCAAAAAGACACCAAAACACACCAGGCGTCAGTCAAACTCACGTCACTTTTGGCACCGTGCGGAAACATTAAAACCATTTTAGGCGGTTTTCCAATACATTGGGCCGTTTTTGGGCTGCCCACACCTGCATGTTCCAACAGCAGGATCCGCTTTCTGTGCGGCCCTGAATCTGCTGGGTGACAGTGGCAATGGTTGACACTTATTGGTTTCATGCAACGTGACTGGAAGACAACAGCCATTTTTAAAACCAGTAAGATTTTTCCCCCACGAGAGGTTAGGTTACGCTGTTAATAATTAAATTGCTGCTAGCTGGGTTGGATAGTTAGCCTCCCAAATTTGCATCAACATTTGTTAAGCTGGCCAGTAATTATTTTTCTGTTATTATCATCACCTAACACTAGATGTTCATTGTTCTGATTAGGTTAGCAAAGTATCCTTTTTTAGTCCCTACGGAATGCTTGTACAAACCTCGATGTGTAACTTAGGTTTGTTCAAAATCTTTCAGCGTGTTACAAGATAAATATTTGAAGATGTAAGATAATTATATTAATGACAGTGAGCTACAGCCCAAAACTCTAAGGGCCGCCATATCACAAAAGAAAAACCCACAAAAATAGACATTCTGACACAATGGGACTTTAAATTAATTGGCAGTTCTGATGTACACAAAAGACCATCTAGACAACTAAATGGCAAGCCTTTTGTGAGGGAGTGCACATGTCAAACACATTATCTGAAGTGCTTTTGAGGGGCATCCATTTGGTCATCCATCCAGAAGCACTGATCCAAGAGAAATGCTATTAACACATGTTTTTAAAGCAATTTTCCACTATTCTACACAAACTGAAATCCCCCCTTTACATGAAGGCAAGAAAAAAACACTCAAGCTCAGTCTACTCCCATGTATTTTATTATTTATTTCCATGAGTTAGACTTTGATGTCTATAGCTTGATTTGAAGTTACTTTCCAACTGAAATGCTTGGAGGTTTCAGAAAACATGTTTCTGCATGCATTTACCATTATAGGGGCAATGAAGAAATGTCTTGGCAGTGTGAGACAGAGAGTGAGTAGACTCTGTTGCCCTCTGTGTAAGCACTGATAAGGTGTGGCAACACAAGGCAGACATTATCACTGAATTCCAAACCACACCTACCCTGTCATTCATGCACTGCACTAGAACGCTATCACAACTAGAAAAAAAAGCAGAACAATTTACACCCACCTCTCACTTCCTGGCCATCTGTGATCTCCCTCCCACAACATGCTTTTCATTTCTTACTACAGTACAGTCTCAGAAGCATATTGTACGAGAGGGATATATTTGTTAGATTGGACTTTTTCATTTTTGGGTCACACATTTTTTTTCTGAAAACACCAGTAAAATAGATACTTTTGGAAGTATTTCTAATACTTCTAATACGTTTGGAAGTAATTCTCTCTTAGTTAGGCAGACTGGCGCACACTTACCTCATATCGCTTTTTGCTGGGATTACAGTATAAATTGAGAAGAGCTTGGTCTACTAGTTCATGTATTCACACTGACAGAACCAGAGTACAGGGGGAGAATGATGGACAGGATGTGATAAAGGATAAGGACAAATAGGGGGGAGAATCAAGTAGAACATTTTTATTTTAACACTATTTTTTCTTAATTCTGAGAATTGCTTGGCCAGCAGAGAAGGCCAAGCCAGCCCTCTGTTTCACCACAGCCCTCTAAGTCCAGTGGAATGTACATAAACCACGATGATCACACTGAAAATTCATGTCATGACAGTGGCTAATTAGCTTTTAGCCTCCTCCTTTGTCTTTGTCAAGAAGTTTGTCAACAGCTGAGTGGTTTTGTTTTGCATGAGTTGTTTTAGTTTCTTAGATGCGTCTAGCACATTGTCTGTGTCATGTTGAGTCTCAGCACCATCTGTTTTAGAAATGAGCCATCAACAAACACAGAGAGAGGAAGAGTTCTGACCTCCAAATGGTCAGGGATCACCCTTTCTCTCTCTGTGTGTGTGTGTGTGTGTGTGTTATGAAACCTAACAAAAACCCGATACTACCTAGCAGGACACTCATTTGTTGTCCATGAGTACCAGGAGACAAAAGACTCCAGAACAGTTTTGGCCTGAATGGCCCTAGACCTGACTAAACCAATGAAAAATTCAAAACCTGAACCATTGGAACATGGAGCTGGCCATGTTGTGACCATCAAACATTAGCCCCCCAGGAAGTGACCTTAAATCTTAGATAAAAACTACATTTCCAACAAAGGGACAGAGCATATTGAAAACAAAACAGCATCAAGCCAAACAAAAGCCATGTTATATTGAGATTATTTGACGGTGAAATGCAGCAGGGAAAAAAACCAGGAAGAAATATTTTTTATACAAGACATTATTAATGCTTAGGCTCCCCTTTGCTGTTTGATTACTAAATCTAACCAGTTAACAGTCTGAATCTGCAAGAGGATGATCTTTTCTTGGGAGGACGTAGGGAATCTCCAGTGTCCAGTGTGATCCCTCTGGAACAGCTGTCCCAAACTGACCCATCTGCTTATCCCAGTCAAGTGTAAACACTCTATACCTTTCATTAAAATGACTTTCCTGTTGGTAGATTTTAATCCAATAGGATTCTAGCACTAAATTATTTATTCCCCAAAGTGATGCATGACAGGGCTGCACCGGAAATGACCCAGTGTCCTGGAAGAAGAACAGTGGGGAACGTGTCAGAGTGTAAGAAAGGATGTTGAAAATAAATCATCTGTGTGGCTTTCATAATCATTCTGATACATAATGTACACAGTATGACTTGCTCTATCTCAGATATGGATGGGCAAACACATGCTTTCATAATGCAGATACCACAGCAACACCTCAACAACTACCTTCTACATTCGCATTATAAAGCACACATAGATGGGAGGGGGGTCATGTCAGGAACCACTCTAAATGCACAGCCTTCATGTCGTTTGATGAGTGTAGGCTATACGCTTATGGAACTGGGAAGTGATAATCACTTCAATCAAGAAAGGATGCAACAAAGTCACTCAGATGGTGGCCAGATACTGTAAATCAGTCTTTGTGTAGGTGTGCCAAATAAGGCTACCAGTGCTCATAGGCACCTAGCATCAACATTAATCGAACTGTCTCTTCAATAACATAACACCCCAATGCACTGAGAGAGAGACACCTGAGACTGTAGTAAGAGTCTGGGATATACTGTAGGCTAATCCAGGAATCCATCTCCTCCTGTAAAATATGTCATCATCAAGAGGGAGAAAGTGGTCAGCCTGACAAAATGGCACAGGCTTCCACATGACAGGCTACTTTTTCACTTCTCCCCCGTGGCTGCTGATGAGGATATGTCAGCCCTACTGAGTAGCATGCAAATCCGGGCAGCTGTAATATGAAAAATATATGCGTAATGTACCAGATATGTGTAATGTACGCCGTCACGCAGTTTTAACTGAATGAACAAAAGACAACTGGAGCAATTATGTGAAGAAGAGTTCCAGTTTTCTGAACAAATAATATTTCTTTAAGATACGAACCGTCTGAAAAACGACACCTAGCTACATCACTACTCAGATTCTCGACAGTTTAGGCTAGCTCAATTTGTTCCCAAATCATAATTGTTGGATACCTGGTTACTATACGTGCTATTTTATGAATATGTCGGATCACGTCATAACGTGAAAATATATATTCTGAATAAAATAAGCCTCATCCCAATAGACCACAAAGAAAACGAAATTCTTGTGACGTTAGCATAGAAAATAAACTTCTCTCCCTCTTTAAACGTCAGCAGGTTTGGTAGCATTCAGATACATAGAGAGCTCCTCCCCTCTCGCGGATGGAGTTTCAGCTCACTGTTCCGAACCACCACAGACCATACTTCCCCGATCATTTGGACTATTCGGGGGTTCCCTCGCCGTGCTAGTTGTCAGCGGTCGGTCGGATGTGTAATTTACAGTCTGATGTCTTTTCCCTACTGAAATCTAAGGTGTAGACCGTAATGGCAGTGCTGATTCCATACAGGCTGTTGTCTCGAGGCACGTCGTCCACAGGTAAGCCCAGTGGTGCACGGGGAGAATAACTGTTGTAGGCTATCGTTATGTGTTTTTTTGTATTCCTTACAGACTCCCACTGTGAACTGGATTTGTTTTGAAGAATTGACCAGTCTGTTTAGCGTTGCGCTTAGGATGAAGCAACGCGTGGAAGCCTAATGTTGATTTCAAATACGTTTTGCCTATGTTACCAGCCTAACTGGACGAGAGCGAGATGCTAATTGTCCAAAGCTTGTATGTGCACTGTTTCATACAAAGCGAGTTGGGGTACAAAACTGTCGTTCCTGCGAAAGCTAGGCCTGATGAATGTAGTACGATCGTGGCAGCCCATCAGGGACCCAGATTCAATAGGCAGACTCCAGGGGCTTACCACTTGGCAGGAACAAACGGCTGCCACCTACACCGAAAATTTAACCACGTGTAAACACTTGGGCAGCACAGAAAACTAAACGAACAGGTGGCTGAGTACTTAATTTATTTACTTTGAGTACACTTACAAACATCGCAGTGTCCGTACTTAGATTTGGGTTAGTGAGTGCGCGATAAATGTGTTAATTATCACATTTTGAAGGTCAAGTTTCTATTGGAAATTAATTTCCCATTCAGAATGATGTAGATCCGTTTTAATTGTCGAATGTGGCAAATGCATGTGTGTAAACAATGTCCATTCAAATCACTGTAAGTCGGAGGCTCTTTACTGACAAATGCGCAACATCAATGTCGGTAGCCTAGGCCAATTTATAGAGAACCCATACTAACAATGATGGTCAAAGTTACGAGTCAAAACTAGAGTCCAAACCGGACTGAGTTGTTTCCAAGAAACATAATTTCTAACGATCTGATAATGATGTGATGATGTCAACTTTGCAGACCTAGCCTACCTTTTCCTATTCACAATTCAGAGTTGTTGCCAGTGAGTCAAACATAAGCATATCTCACAAAACATATCCTTGAGTAAACACCATGTAGTCATTTAGGGTGCTGCCCTCAGACTTCACCCTGGGGGCATCAGCCATGAAGGATGGCAGTATAAGGGTCAAAGCAAAGCTAGCTTCACCACACCAGACTATGTCCACATGAAAGACTGCTTTTGTTATTTTCCTCACCGTTAGACACTTCAAGTTAGAGAGTACAAAGTTTAAGACTGGAGATAATCTGTGAGGTCTTGGGAGACCTCAGACTTAACAGCTTGTGATTTCCTAATGTTTTGTTTGTGGTTACCTCCCATAGAGGTTTCTATCTACTGATGAAGGATACTACAGTACTGGATTTGGTCTTGCTTGGTTTAGACACCTTGATTTGCCGTTCAGTGTCAGGGAACCGCCTACATAATGAAAACTCAAAAATCATAGGTCAAAGAGTTTCAAATTCAGTAATTGGATCTACATCCAGTAAGCATATTATTAGGTGGTGTTTATGTTTTGATTAATTAGAAGTGTCTGAAGTTAAACTACAGATACCTGTGAGGGCAAATTTAGTAAAAGTGTGTGCATGAGAGAGAGAGAGAGAGAGAGAACTACAGAATAAGAAAAATCTGTGTGTCTGAAAGCTACCTTTGGTATGATTTTCCCCAAAGTATTTGTGTAGATTGAGACGGTGAACCACAGAAGGAACAGAGAACAAATTTGGCCGCTGGCTGTGTTGATTTTCTCACCCTGTGCCGTTCAGGGTCTGGTGTGGGAGGGCTTCCCCTGCTGAGACTCACCCCCATG
This sequence comes from Clupea harengus, assembly GCF_900700415.2. Classification (NCBI taxonomy): domain Eukaryota; kingdom Metazoa; phylum Chordata; class Actinopteri; order Clupeiformes; family Clupeidae; genus Clupea; species Clupea harengus. The sequence continues at coordinate 935,746 of NC_045163.1, read as the reverse complement.
TGACTCACGCCTCTCACATTCCCTGCATACCGACGTTCAGAGCGCCGCAGCTAGCCCTTCACTTCCCTTACACCTTCTGGACTTGAGTAGTGAGTTCAGGTCCTAATGTTAACAGGAAATCCCAAGGGGTGGACATACACTAAATGCCTCTAATTGGGAAGGTTTAAGAAAGTGACAGACATAAGAGTGTGTCCAAGTCCATGGAGGGCTCTTGACTGAAAGTGGAAGGCAGCAGGAGTAATAAAGGCAGTTCATCCTCTGAGCATAGAGAGAAATTCTCCTTCTGTGTTGTATGACTACATTCCTGTTCACTGTTTGCCTACACATTGCCCTGTGATATACTGCAGATAAGCACTTTTTGTTAGGATGGAAAACACTTTTGCAGTGCTACATAAGAAGTTATCATTGTAAAAAATGTAATTAGTTAATCCGATTGTTCTTTGTTATGTTTGTGGTAAACTGGTATATACAGACGAAATGAATGGAAAGAAAGGCAGAGGGTTTCAAGTGATGTTGGTGCTGTTTGTTGATTCCCACTGCTTGGTGAGATTCACTGCCGTCATGAGTCCGAATTCTCTTTGAAACCTCAGCCATCCCACAATGAGCGGCCCAGAGACAGAGAATATGGAATGTGTTCTAAAGAAGCTAGTTTTTTGTTTTTTTTAACCAGTGTATATGTTGTTTTTCTTTCGTAAGTTCTAGATGGCAGCCAATGATCTTGTGGTGAAAAGTTAATATTACTATTTCTACTATATCACTCATCACAGTTTTGAATTTCCTATTGTAAATGTTGTTTTCTCCAATTCCTCCTTTGCTCAGATTCAGGTGTTGATTAGTGTTCTGAAGTTAGTATTGTCTCTTTGCAGGTGAACCCTGAAACCAGAGTATTTGCCCAAATCCAAAGTCTGCAACACTGGGCATGATGTCAAAGCTTCCCTGCCTCATCTTATCAGGGTCGGCTGCGCACTGACCTGGAGGCAGACCCCATTGCCTAGGAAGATGTCGACGTGTAGTGAGTTTGCAGAACACGTGTGGAAACCTGGCTCATGTAAGAACTGCTTCCACCCACGTAGTGCCCACGGCGCCAGCACCGTTCCCATCAGCTTTTGGACAAGCGTGGGGGGTGGTGAGGAGGACGATGGCGGCGTGACCCTTCCCTCACCCTACTCCAAGCCCACCATTGCTGTCCGGCCCACCATGATGAGCTCGGAGTCTTCTGAGACGCAGGCTAGTGAGCGCATGAACACAGAGCAGGTAGAGGGGACCACAGGGGTCAACTGTCATTTCACATTAAAGCTGTTCTTTTAAATGTCTTAAATCGATTCCATACACAATCACTAAATAATACTGTCACTACCCATGCATGCGATGGCTATTGTGTGAGATGTTATTGTGATTAGGAAAAGCAATTCCTCAATGAACAGCAATTCTTTTTCCAGGCAAATGAGAAGAGTGTTACGAAAAGATTGGAGCTGAAGAAAGTTCTGGATTTGGGCCCACTCTACATCGACAATAACACCTACAGCAGTGTGGGGAAGGAGACAGTATTCCAGAATGTTATTCCTGGGAAGACAGATTATTCCAGCAGCTTTTCTCCTGGTGTCTTGATCCCGAAAGACTCTAGAATCATCAGGAGCATTTTTGGAACTCAGGATGACGGCACTGGCCCTCAAACTTTGATGGAGAATGGAAGCAGCACATCCTACAGGCCACAGATTGACAGGCTAAATCACACGTCGACATCAAAAAGCCAGCAGCAGCAGCAGCAGCAGCAGCAGCAGCAGCAGCAGCAGCAGCAGCAGCAGCAGCAGCAGCAGCAGCAGCAGGAACTCTCATCACCTCTGGGTATCGGGATCAATGTAATCACTGCCTTCTCCAGTGACACCACCAGCTGTCCAATCTATGAGCTGTGCACCACTCGTCCTTCCCCCGCACTCAGCCCAGACTCAAGGCCTGCCAGCCTGTCTGACTCCTGCTCTTTCTACAGCAGCACTGACTCAGTCACGGGACGACTTGCAGATTTTTTTCCGATTGGCCCAGAGAGCAGTCCGAGTGGCCCTATTGAACAGAATGGGCCAATCAGTGGTGAGCCCATTTATGCAGAGAGCAGTAAGCGAAAGAGGAGGCCACAATGGGAGAAGAAGGAACTGCAACAGGAGCAGCCGGAGCAGGAGGTCAAGGCTGGCGAGAGTCAAAGGACCACCATCACCGTTATGGCTGCCCACACAGAGAAGAATAATCGTACTTTCTACCTGAGCAGCCCGGACTCAGCTGTTAGCACACAGTGGCCACACTTCAGCCCCACTGCACTTGAAGACCCCCGCAGTCCTACCTTCAAGTGGCCCACGCCCACCTTCCCTATGGAGACCCCCTCATCCTCATCAGGCCTTCCTCAGCCCAAGCCCCAGTGTAGCCCGCCCCTTCCACCTAAGAGGAACTCCCGTTCCCCAAAGCTGGGAGCCTCTAGTCTTTCCCCTGTCCCTCTTCTTGATTTAAGCTTCATCTCTGTCTCCACCGTGGGCAAATCCCACCATCCCAACAGCCTGTCTCCAGGCCTTCTGGCCGGCAACGGCATGGAGCGGAGGCACAGCGGCATGGAGAGGAGCATGGAGAGGAGGCACAAACTGTCCAGTAGCACCTGGACCCAAGAGGTCCGCATAGAGGAGGAGGAGGAGGAGAAGGAGGCAGAGGAGGGTGTGGCTGAAAAGGTTGGGCTCAGTGAGCATCCTGCCAATGGGACTGCTGTCTGGAAAGAGAACAAGGACTGTAACTCCAGTATGCAGAGTGAGGGCACCGCAGACAATGGTGCCAGTCAGGAGCAGGCAGTCGTCCGAGTCGTGCAGGGCACTTGGGGTGGCAGCATGTTGGCAACAGGGTCGACAGCAGCATCTCTCATCCACGGTCATGGCCACCCACGTTCACGTTCGGAAGGAAAGGTTGGTAACCGGGAGGCCACGCCACCTCCACCTCCTCCAAAGAAGCAGCACAGGTAAAATGGCTTTTGTTTACATGAGCTACAGTCTGTAGAGACTTTTTCTGTGGAAAAGTAGACCGGTAGTTGTCTAGTTGACAAAGTGATTTTTGCTTTGTGTAATGTGTTTGAATGGAGAAATAGGCACACAGCAAAAGGTTAGTGGCCATTCAAAACAGAAATTATTATTATTTGTCTTTGTTGTACGGTACTGCCTTTGGTGTTCTGATAATGTTGCAGGAAAAGCTGTGCTTAAGCTAACAATTTTGTTCTTAATCATGCTTCATATTACAGATCTTTGAACGTTTTTCAAAATTTCATATTTAGATCCTATGAGTGATGTTATTTGAGCCGGAACATTCAAAAGCAGTGGTTGATGCCCTGTATCATTTTAGCTAAGGTCATACATTCAGCTGATCTGGTTCTTGTACACCAACAAACCAGTCTCATGTGCACTTGGTGGACAAATGATAGAATTCTTGGCAGTACTTTGAACAATCTATCTCTTCATTGGCCCTCTTCTTTTGTTTCCCCTCCCTTTTCATTCTGAGATTGTTCAGCCTATTAAGGCTGCTATCCTGGATCATCCAAATGGTGCTCTATGTTCCACAGTGTTTTAATAATGAATTCCTTGTTTCACTGACAGTGGTGTACATGTTCATTCAGATATATGCACTAAACTCGTAGTTTGTTTTTGGAGGAAGATGTCTCACTGATAATATGGACAATGCCAGTGTCTCATCTAATACAGTAGACCCTCTATCTTTCTATATATTATGTCACGCTTCAGTCTTATGAACATGTTCATGCCTTCACCCACCAGTTGTAATGGTGTTTTAGCATCCTCAAAGTCTCTGTAGTCTGTCCACTTTGCAGCCATCTTGGTAACTCCTTTAGGCATTTATTTCAGCAATACAAGAACAGGCTCCTACCTAAATGAATGGGGGAAGACCAATACGTTTCCTTGAATGGTTAAATGGACATCAGAAATTATAATTGTAAAATCTGCTACAAATTTTCACACAAGGAAAACGGCTCACTTTTAGGGGTGACAGACAGACTGGCAAACACATTTCACAAGGTAGCCTTTCAGATGAGGTGAAACAGATTTTTCTTTGCCAACAATGCAGTTGGCTTTTTTATTTTTTACTAGACGCCAGGTCTTTCCTGAACTGGTTTTACCTCCTCCCATGTTGTTTCTAATATTCTGCTGACATATCAGAATGCTATTTTGATATGGATGAGAGGCTCATTATTTATACACCTAGCCATGGGTCAAGCCAGGCGGGAGGTTGTAAAGCATGTTGTGAAGTAGTCAAATGACCATTTTAAAATAAACCAGATCTGGCTGGACATGTCAAATATGGAGCAGATTTTCCAGTGTTGTTGCTGTGCAGAGCAAAGTTGATTTAGACGTAGAATACTTTAACAGGATGCGTCATGTTGGGGGATGACTGAGATTTTGGCCTTCTGTTACTTGTTGTCAAATATTTGCATAATCCTCAATTTTGAACATGGAGTTGTGAAAGTCACCCTTTCTAAAGTGTCTACCCATCCCTTCTTAAACATTGGGCTCCACGGCCCTTAGGGGCCTCTGTTGTTGAGTTCATGGGGTCCGTTTGTTCTCAAGATCCTTGTGTTTGTTTTTAGAGAGTGCCTATGTACCCCCTATTATTACATTCTAGGATGAGGAGCTGATAAAAATACTCCCTCTGAGAACATGTAAGAACTTGTCTTGGCCAACAGCAGACATTCTTTTGGCAGTTTACTCTTATCTGCTAGTGGGTGAGCTGCTGAGAAGACATTTACAGTCCTTTAGATTTGTAAAGAAATAATCAAAAAGTTCTCACACACACATAGTTATGAGCATTGTACATTGTACATTAATCCTTGCAAAATGTCTCATTAAAAGGTAAGGGCTTTAAAGTCATAACTCCATACAGACTTTCCATAAAGATTACCACCATTCAAAAGGTTTTCTTCCAAGAACAAATGTATATTTGCACCATATTGAAACTTAATTTTTGATAATGGTGAGTCAACAGTTTTCACATGTTGACTACAGACTGTACAGAACGAGTCATGCTAGCTGTGAGCTATACGCTACCGGTTGTTTTGTGCCGGTGAATCATTTAATAACCAGATGGTTTGGAAATCTGCTTCCCTCTACTGAGCCGGTAAAACCTTGGCTTGAGTTTGGAATGACCTGATGCATTTGATGCAATGATGTCCACTCTTATCTCCCAGTGTGGGTTGCATTCACTGCTCCAAGATCAGATGATACGCTTACCTTTCCATGTCTGTGCGGGTTTTACAGGTTAGTTAGTCACCCGTGAGCAGCAGGGGTCTCACAGAAGCATAGCAAGGGTTCTGTGAGTTCTGTTGAGCAGATTGGCCCCTCCAGCAGCTCCTCACGGGGTCCCCTGCCAACCCCCCTGCCCTCAAGGCTTACTGTGTCCCCACTCTATGAATGAAAATTGATAGCATGTAGTTGCTAGGTTCAAAAAGAGAACTAGCACTCAAGACGAGGTGCATGTGTGTGGCTTCTGTAACGCAACTGGTTTATTTGGTGGTGCGGTGATGTTATTTGCGGAGGTTGACTTTAAATACTCCACAGCAGGAGTTCAAAGAGCTGGTATTTCATTTCATGATGCTGGTTTACCAAAGATTGAGTAGCATCTGAGCAGGACTATGCTTTTCCGGTGCTCACCTTCAGCAGAGGTATGTTGTTGTTGTTGTTTGTGGAATATATTAATGTTATCAAATTGAAGCAAACAGCATGTATTTTCGTGTTGAATTGGTACTTTTGTATTTATGGAAAGTTAAGTGGTTAAGACTCAAATTCAGTTAGAGATGTAGAGAGATCTTGTGTATTATACTTGCAAGTGCAGATTGGCGTGTGTGTGTGTGTGTGTGTGTTATGATCAACCAGGGGATGCAGAACTTTTATAATTAATTATAATTAGTGTTGTGACTTCCTAAATAAGCTAGAGAACCATCTTAAAGGGGGGTGGGGTGTTATCCTGTATCTCTCCAGATAAATTAGTTAGTTACTGTGAGAGACTGTGTGACGTGTGCTAACACATCACATTAAACGGAGAGAAATGTAGGCGATCACTGTCATGTACCATCAAATGATGTCCAGGGGTCCTCTTTGCCTCTTTGTAAACTGCTACTAGCTGTCATGTATAAGAAGGGATCTCTGGGATTTGGTTGCATAAACACGCATTACTTCCTGGTAAGGAATGGGCGAACAGAGGAGAGGCAGGATTACAGAGGGTTGGTCTTGGACTGGCAGAGCATGGCACTCCCTTCATAAAAGCCATGTCATAATGCTGTAAATCTGACTCTGGTTTGAGGAGTGAGTGGCAGACCCACAGAGACCTATAAACTAGGCTCTGATGCGGAGAAACCAGCAGAGACATCAGGATGGACACCGCATACCACACCCTGCTGCACACAGCAGACATCAGGATGGACACTGCATACCACACCCTGCTGCACACAGAGACATCAGGATGGACACCGCATACCACACCCTGCTGCACACAGAGACATCAGGATGGACACTGCATACCACACCCTGCTGCCAACAGAGACATCAGGATGGACACCGCATACCACACCCTGCTGCCAACAGAGACATCAGGATGGACACTGCATACCACACCCTGCTGCACACAGAGACATCAGGATGGACACTGCATGCTAGTTCGATTCCCTGTCGAAGCGTCCTTGAGCAAGACACTGAACCCCTAATTGCTCCTGATGTGCAGTGTGCCATCAGTGTAAATGTAAAAAAATGTGTATACATCCTTGTAAGTCGCTTTGGATAAAAGCGTCTGCTAAATGACTAAATGTAAATGTAAATGTAAATGCATACCACACCCTGCTGCCAACAGAGACATCAGGATGGACACTGCATACCACACCCTGCATACCACACCCTGCTGCACACAGCAGACATCAGGATGGACACTGCATACCACACCCTGCTGCACACAGAGACATCAGGATGGACACTGCATACCACACCCTGCTGCACACAGAGACATCAGGATGGACACTGCATACCACACCCTGCTGCCAACAGAGACATCAGGATGGACACTGCATACCACACCCTGCTGCACACAGAGACATCAGGATGGACACTGCATACCACACCCTGCTGCACACAGAGACATCAGGATGGACACTGCATACCACACCCTGCTGCACACAGAGACATCAGGATGGACACTGCATACCACACCCTGCATACCACACCCTGTTGCACACAGAGACATCAGGATGGACAGTGCATACCACACCCTGCTGCACACAGCAGACAGAATTGGCGTCAGTAGATGTTCTGTGAGATCTTTGTGGAGAGGCCAAGTGTGGCACCAAGAGAGAAAGAAGAATGGACAACCAGCAGGGCCACAGATAGAGTAAGGGGAGAGAGATGAAAAGAGCAATAGGAAGAAGGGAAGAGTTAAGTGAAGGAATAATGAGAGAGAATGAGGAGTAGAAACCAAGAAGGTGGGAGACGCAGGCTCTCTTTCTTGTAAATGAAGCCGTCCATAAATATGGATGTCACTAAAGGTGGTGATTTTGGTGGTGACCCATCTGTACTCCCATTGCCTACAGGCTGAGATGGACAAGGCCATCCTAGAGGTGAATGTGAGCCAGAATGGTGCAGATTTGGTGGTGCATGGTTGTAAATCAATGGCATGGTTGAACCTACGGCTAGCGAGCAGGTGCTCCTCTCCTCTCCTGTCCCATCCTTTCCCGTTGTTGGCATCTCTAATTACAGCTTCCCGCACACTTCTGTAATATCTGCCTCCCACAGCAGTTTTCCTATATAACACACTGTGTGTGTGTGTGTGTGTGTGTGTGTGTGTGTCTGTCTGTGCAAACATTGCATGAAGCGAAGTTTTATTTATACACTGTGGAGTGTGCAAGATGTTTTCCGAAACCATCAGTGAAAAAGCAGCAAACGTAAGGAGGAAGTGAAACCAGTCATGTGTCTTGCAATGGCCCTTTTATAGCCATAAGTCAGTCACCTCTTCCTGTGGTTTTGTTACAATATCCGTGACGGCTTTTAAAAACATTTAAAGAGTAATTGTCTTGGAGGGGAAGATTTACTGCATTATCCCAGCCGACAGGAAAGAGGCCAGTTATTAGGAGTGCAGATAGAAGGAGAGCAAAAGAATCCTTGTCTGCTTAGAGTTTCTACACAGATCTTGTTGCTTGCAAATGGATGGATAATGACTTGCATTTTTAGATGTCATAAGTAACAGTCTTTGCAGTAGTTGACTTTGGAGAGTTTTAACCAGCTAATTTAAACCATATACTTCCATACTAAAAGTGTGCAAAGGAAAGATTTTAAAAAGAGATCTTAAAAAGTGCAGTTCTGAACTCAATAACATGTTTTAATGTTTTGTGTTTTGTGTCTATGCAGGCCATGCCCTAAGATGAGCCGGAGCAGTGTGGAGCTGGATGGGGTGAGCCAACAGGGAGCAGTGGACAGTCTGACACAGTCTCTGCGAGGGCTGGCCAACAGCCTGACCACTGCCTCCACTGACAGCCTGACGCCTGACGCACGTGAGTGGACACTGCAAACCACATCACTCTGTCTGATGGGTATAAGGATCATTAGCCATGGAGCCCTGCCCCTGTGCCAACCGGAAGTTAGAGGCTATCTGTAGACATGTTCTCTAAACAACTGTAACCATTTAAATGGAAGGAAATTGTTCTGTAGCTGTTTTTTTTTCCCAAACAAGGTCAGTCTTTATCAAGAGACCAGTTGGGTATTACCCTTCAAACCAAAGGGAGCAGAGGTGGGCTGGCTTTGTGGAGCGGGGTGTTTGATCTCAAAAGCAGGAAACTAGTCACACAATTATGATGTTCTGAGATGGAAGTCAGTTTTCAGGGCTCTTACATAAAGGCAAGCTCATGCTGGTATTACAGTTGCAGAATCCTCTACTGTTTCAAATGTCTGTACTTTCTCAAGGTTTTGGGAAGTACTTTGAGAAATGATTATACACCTTAATCAAGAAATCATGATCTTACCTCAGCATATTTTAAAGCTGTTGTTCTGAGATTGTCTCAATGGAACATCTTTCTTCAAATTAAATATTAAGGAGAAGTTCAAAAGATGAAGATTCGGGCCTGCTGGTATGGCCTGGGAGGGTGTGTGTTTAAAAGCGTTGGAATGAACAACAGATCAAACTTACCACTCACCAGAATTCAAGGAGGCAAAACTCTATTTACAGATGACCTGTGTGAGTCACTTCATCATGCCCTCAGAATGACCCAGATTGGATTGGTGAAAGACTCTTTTTTTTATTTTTTTCATCGCAAAAAATAATGCACATTTTTAAGGCAGTGAGTTATTTCTGGTGAAAATTCAAGACTTTTCACCACCATGTACTGCCATGACCATTCGTTTTACCATTCGTTTTACACATGATGGTCCATTTCAGTTTTTGTGACACTGCCCATTTTCCACTCCATTCTACTTTACAACTATTCCCTAATTCTTCTGCTATCTTTTCGCCTAGGTCAAAAAAAGTATTTTTGAGATTCCATGGTAGGAGTGCTTCCGGAACATACAGTCCTAAAAGTATTAGTTGATAGAGGTGCTTAGAGATGCAGCATTTAGTGACATCTATTGGTGAGGCTGCAGATTGCAACCAACTGAATACCTCTACCAAGTGTGTAGGAGAAGCTATGGTGGCCAGCAGGAGCCATTCAAACGCAAAAGGCCCTCTCCAGTGCCAGTGTTTGGGTTTGAGCCATCTGGGCTACTGTAGAAACATGGCTGACTTCATGGAAGAGGACCCACTCTCTATAGTAGGGACGCAGCAGTACATGGTATTATGGCGAACCGTTCGGTACAGCCCCTACGGTTCAATACATACACGTGAACCGTGGTATTATGATACGTCAGTTCCTTACATTTCCAAAGCTTGCTTATTGTGTTGCAAACTGCACACTGCATACGTTCAGGTCCACAGAACATCTCTGGAGCCTGTGTGGGAACGTTTTTGGATTCAGCGTTCAATACGATGATGAGGCTAGGAAGATTGTAAACAAACAAAGTACAGTCTACAAGCATCGCTTTGCCACTGTTGGCTACTAGAGTGGAAACACTTCTAACATAATGTCTCATTTATGTCACCATCACCCAAATATAAAGATACCGAAACTGTACTGTTACCGTGGCCCAAAAACCGTGATTCATAATAAATCGCTGTAAAATCCTCTATACTGCACTTTTTAAGGCGTTGTTCCGTTAAACCGTTACCCTAGGTCCTTAGTCAGACTGTTTAAAATGTATTGTTCATTTTGCCAGAGCCTCCAGTGAACTCTGAGACTTAAGCCAGTCAGAGAGAAGTACACACAGACTTTAGCCACAACAGCTTGAGTGTTTTCATGAAAACATAATATACAAGTTGGACATTTGTAATTATGTACAAAGAGTTCTCTGTATTTCTTTGTACATGGATTACTGTTTTACCTGTATTTTAATGTTGATGTTGGATTTCTCAGATCTCAGCAGTCCATATTAAAACAGAACATGTGAACAGAAAAAGGGCCACATACGGATTTAAAGTCACAGTTGGTTTTGTAAAGGCCTACTTTAATTGATTTGGGATATGTGACATTTTTATTTTTATTAAGCAATGTACGAAGAATTGGACTCATATTTGGATTATAAAGATTCCAGGGGAAATATGATTTCCAGCAAAAGATACTATACTAAATAATAAAAGGGTCTTTGCTGTTAATTATGGACAAATGTTCTTAAGGACTATATGGAAATGATGAGTTCTAGCCCTTGCTTTGTCTGGAAACTGGAAATATGAAACCAAATGTATTGTATTTTATTTTATCACCTTCTTTCTCTCTAGGTGGGCCGGATGGCACAGCACAGTTGTGCCCCTCCCCATTTCCCAGCAGCCCTCTTGTCTCCAGTCCAAGTTCCCCCCGCTTCGACCCTTTCCCAAGTTCCCCCCGCTCCGACGCTTTCCCAAGTTCCCCCCGCTCCGACGCTTTCCCAAGTTCCCCCCGCTCCGACGCTTTCCCAAGTTCCCCCCGCTCCGACGCTTTCCCAAGTTCCCCCCGCTCCGACGCTTTCCCAAGTTCCCCCCGCCCAGACGCTTTCCCAAGCCACAGCCTGGACCGGCCACTGCAGCCCCCTCCACTCCCAGAGAAGAAACTAGTGAACCGCACAGTGTCCGCACCTGGCGAGACCAGGGCTAGGGTGACGATGCGAGGCACACCACGCTTGCCATTTTATGGGTCAGAGGGGAATGTTTGTGGGCCTGAAGGTGCCCCCACCAGCCCTGAGGCGGCACGGCCCTTCCACTCATCCTCTGACTGCCTGGAGAACCCTCCCCTGTCCTTGACCCGGCCCCTGCGCTCCTGCATAGTGGAGGAGGCCAGGTTGGGTGTGGTGGGCCGGCTGGGTACTCACGGCCGTGGAAGTGTGACGACCGCCTCCTCCCCTCAGCTGAGCTCTCCTGCCTCCTCTGGCTCCACCATGCAACTTCAGACCCTGCTGAGCAACATGGACAGTCGAGAGGGTATCTACTCCAAGCTGGGTGGGCTCTACGCAGAGTCTCTCCGCAGGCTGGCCATCAAGTGTGAAGATCACTTCACCCGGAGCCAGAGAAGTACCCTGCGCTTTGACGAGAGCAACTGGTCCCTCTTCAAATTAACCTGCAACACGCCCAGCTGCCAGGCAGGGGATGCCATCTACTACTCCGCCTCCTGTGCTTCAGACGCAAGCAGCCCCTATGCTGTCAAGGTAACAAGCAGTAGTGTTTAAGTGTTTATCTTAGGGGATCTATGAACTTGAGAGGCAAGGTAATGTGTAAGTAGGCTGGTTATCGATATGTGTGTGAGGCAGTGTGAGTAGCGTTGGGCACTATATTGACTATATATAAGGTATACTGATATATTTTTAACTGAGATACGTATAGGATGAGACAATACCGTTTATACCAATGTAGTTTGATATTGGGTAACAACCCGTTTGTTCCGCAAACCTGTGCCAATGTTTGCTCCTCTCTCTGTTCTCGCTCACACCAGTCAAGAAGGGACTGCGTTCATTGTAGGCAGTACGGTTTAGTGCTAGCATATTATCTGCGTACAAAGTGAAAGTAATCTGGCGATTGCGGTGCTTTGCCTACTGCAAATTTTGTCTGTGGTCAGGTGAATAAAGGTATACGTGTTTGATGGCAGATTATAATCACACAAATGGTTATGATTACATTGTTTGTTCACGATATATTATCACTTGGTGGAATTGTAAAGAGATTAAAGAGTGTGTTTATAGCTTGGTCTCACTCCTGACGCTTAAGCAAATAAATCTATGTATATTGTCCCAAGAACAGATCGTTAATCATATTATTATATATAATCATATAACATAAATGCTTACATTTTGTGATGAAAAGGACCACAGAAATGCATGTCTGTTAACTACAATCTATCGTTGAGGTTAGGGCTTGAGTTTGGTGAAGGTGATGTTTAGTGAACAATTAGGAAGACTGAACTTGAATTTCAACAAACTATCTGGAAAGTCTCTGTAGGCGGACCATCCAAATAAAGTGTTTATTATAACAATTCATAAGACAGTCATAGTTAAGGTCTCTATCCTTAACGTAGCTATCCTGGATATCTAAATCTAGCCATCTTAACAGTTGGTAATTGCTAGGATGTGTTAATATGAACTAATTGGCGTATGTAAGTTAGACCTATGCAAGTTAGTAAGTACGTTTTTGTAATTTATATTGATTATTATATTGTGCTATTCCCACATTATGCCAACTTTGCATGTCGCTGGCAAAATGACGGCTTTCAGTGAAAGTGGTACTGAGGTACATGATTGAACAGATTCTTTTGTGGGAACTTTAATGCTGTTTTTGTACTATGGTATTTAATAATGATTTAATGACCCGCTCTACCTTTCTCTTCTCTATCTGCAGATTTGTAAGATCACTTCTGCTGACTCCAAGCAGGGCCACTTATACGGCCTCTCTATCCAGCAGAGTCTGCCTCCCCACTTCAACCTGCAGCAAGACTGTGGCCACTTCCTCGCCTGTGTGCCCCAGAGCATGCTGCCCTCCGAGGAGCTGCCCGGGGCACCAGGCCCTTCACCCATGGTACCCTCTCTTGCCCAGAGTGAGCAGGAACATGTAGTAGTGATCACCAGTGAGGTTCCCTTCCAGAGTGCATCAGACTTTGTGCAGGGGTGGATATCGTTCCATAAAGCTCAGCCAGAAGTCTATGAGCGGCGCATATGCTTTCTGCTACTGCAACTCTGCAACGGTCTAGAGCATCTGAAGGCACATGGGGTCACACACCGCGACCTTTGCCTGGAGAACCTGCTGCTGGTGCCCCACGGACGGGCTGTCTGCGCTCTGGACCCCCAGCAGCAGCAGCTCCCTCGTCTGCTCATCAGCAACTTCACCAAGGCCAAGCAGCCGAGCGCCGAGGGCCCCGCCAGGACCGACCCCCGCCTCAAACGGGACCACGCCCGACTGGCCCCAGAGATCGTGTCGGCCGCCCAGTACCGCAAGTTTGACGAGTTCCAGGTTGGCATCCTGATCTATGAGCTACTGCACCAGCCCAACCCGTTTGAGGTGAGTCCAGCTCTGAAGGAGCAGGAGTACCGCTGTGAGGATTTGCCCCCCATCCCAGGGGTATCTCTGTACTCCAGTGGCCTCCAGAGGCTGGCCTGCCTGCTGCTCCAGTCCGACCCCATCAAGCGTATCCACATCCAGGACGCTAAGCGGGTGCTGCAGAGCCTGTTGTGGGGCCCGCGGCGGGACCTGATGGAGCAGCACTGCAGCAGCAGGAGCAGCAGCAGCAGCAGGAGCACAGGGGCGGATGCGCAGGAGGGGCTGCTGAACTGGCTGGATGTGAAGCGTGCGCTGCTGATGATGAAGTTCGCTGAGCGCTCTCTAGAACCTGAGAGGAACGCTGAGCTGGAGGACTGGCTTTGCTGTCAGTACTTCTCCTCTGCACACCCATTGTCACTGTGTCACACAGCCCAATTGCTATACTCGTTTAAAGTCACACACTGAAATTCAAATGTTGTGTGTGTGTGTGTGTGTGTGTATCAAGGTATGTGTGTGTGTGTGTGTGTGTGTGTGTGTGTGTGTGTGTGTGTGTGTCAAGGTATGTGTGTGATGTCCGTGAATGAGGGGCACTGTTGACACTATACTGGAGATTTCCTGTCTTCTACACTGTAAGTAAGCGTTGGGTTTAGTTTTATTTAGTTTGGTCCTTTTTGGTTGCTAAGGATTTGAGGTTACTCTTTTCAAGTTCACGCAATATATGGTATCGGCAGCCCTTCTGGAATTCAGAGACTTTGTCTTATTTCACATTTTCTTAGCATTGACTGAATTATACATTATACATGATTGTTCACTGAAAACTTTTTTATGATTTTTGTAACCTTGAGAACCCATTGAAGAATTAAATCTGTTAGTAATCTATTTCCTGGATCCCAAACATTTTTTCATGGCACATTCCACCATGTGAAATATGAATATGAACTGTGAAGTCGATATAAAATATAAAAAAACTGTAAAATCGATATATTGTCTTCCTGACTGAAACAAAAAGGGCCCTATTTTGATGGCGGAGACGGTAGAGCATGGACACTGTTGCTGAAAAAGCAAGCATTAAAAGTGCCAGGAGCTCTTTTAATTAGTGAAAGGATAAATCAACCAAAACATTGTTGAGCAATCCCTTTAAACTGAATGCGTCCAATGATATTACAGTGTAAGAGGATGGCAATATTGCTGCAGGTTCTGGAATGTTCACCAGGTATGCTTTTTCAGTTGTTCAAAACAAGTTACATTTGTTGACACAAAACTGTAGCTTCGTCAGACCTGTTTTAAAATGCCCTAGTCACATCCCTTCAGACTGAATGTTATGCGGTTCATCAGGACTGGGAATTTGGAATTTGAGAAGAAAGTGTTTTGCTCACTTGGATTCCTTGAGGAGCTAATGTTATTTTTGTCAAGATGAATATAGCCCATCTCATATCTGTTCTGAATAATTGATTTAGGCCTCAACTTGGGCAGTGATGTTGGTGATTGGCACATTCAGATGTCAGAGAAGAATATGTCGCCACGCTTATACAAAATCCACACGTAGGGGTGGGAAGTGTAGTTTATCAACCGGGTGGAATAAGCCGTTTCTGCCAGCCGTTTTCGCCCTTAAAATAGGGCCCATTTTGTCTTATTGAAGCAACTCTGTTCCATTCACTGTGTATGCTCCTCATATAGGGCCTAGTTATCTGAGCTGAAGGGTTGACCAGGCACCACTCCATTGTTTCAGTATTTCATGGCCAGGCAGTAATCTGGAGGTAGATTGGGGGATCATTAAACCATAAGGAGGGATGAATTCAGTGCCCTGGGGTCCTATAATCCGGCCCTGAAGTTCGAGAAACAGGTCTGATCCAAATTCCAACTGGGGGATTTGAAGCAAAATATTTTATTGAAAGCAATAATGTTTTTATTTTTGTTTTTGTTTTTTCAATATATGACTTGCCATGGAAACTAATGTTTGGCGGCTCTGATGACTGGAAAAAGTCTGGGTTGGAGACCTGAGAACCTGAGACCTACAATAGCATCTGACTTGCTAATGGACACAGAGCAGTCCTGTTCTGATGTGGGTCTGGGACTCAGGGTCACATCTGGTCCAGCAGCTGCTGCTATCTGAGCCTACCATCCATGTCCAATGCTGATCTTGACATTAGTCAGGAACATTAGGTGGAGTGGTGGTGAGATGGGCAACCTGACAAACTGTTCCACCAGTACCTCAAGGACCTGATATTTTTAGACTTAAATGTAAAAAAAAAGATCATGACTTACACAAGGCATTATTCTGGTGAATGATTTGGTGCTTATAACGTAAACGTTCTTGCTGCACTGTCACATGTAGAGTTGTGAACTGGCTATTTGGAGAAAGCATATTCATCAATTATCTGTTGATTCACCTTAATATGGATGAAAAACCTTCTAATATTCGCACATTTTGTAATAACCACGGACCCTTGCCAGCAGTAAAAGGTATCAACATTTTTGTAGTGCATTTTCATTTTACCATTTGAATACATGTAATCCATTAATCACCAATCTGTGTTGAGCCCTCATTCTGTGAGGCATTGAATTTCACATATACGTTCCAGAAATGTAACTAGATTTGTATAGAATTCTTCCAAGATCCCTTTTGATCAGAGTAGTTCTTGAATTAACCATAAATGATTAGATTCATACTTAAAGTCTCATTTTTTAAGATTAACCAGGTTTGCCCATCCAATTAACTGGAACGTGTTCTGCTCTTTGCATTTCTTAGTCTATGAAGGTGCTGTAACTATTATTCCAGATAGGTATGGATTCAGTCAAACATTGCTGAAAGTTGTACCACAATTTGATGTTTTTGGCAGAGGCATTATTGTTTCCTTTTTGTAATGATTCAAGATTCCATGTATCTGTGTACCAGGCTGACGTAGGTTACACAACAAACCCTCAGATGCTGTCATAAGAACATACATCAACTTGCAATGAGTTTTTAGACAGGAGGCACTCATTTATTGTTTTGAAGTTTCTTAAGTCTCATTACTGCAGTTGTTGAAGTAGTCACATCTTGCAACTAAAAGTTATTGTGGTAATTGAACATCCATATCACAACTATGAATAGCAGGGACAACTGTCCTGATCAGTCAGCTTGATGCAACCCGTCCCACAGTCACTCCATTTGATTGTATTCATAGTGCTCTGGCTATGTTCCCTTGTGATTCTTTTTATCATTTCTCCTCATAGCTGACTATGTGCAAGTGAAACAATCACTCTCTTTGTTGGGTGTGTTGTGGGCATTGTAAAACAGTGCAACAGACGGCTAGTTGGCTAGCTGTTCAGTTCCGTGTATGTCAGGACTGTGTTTTATCTTTGCTTTGCCAATTCCCCTCAATTCACTTGTGTGGAATCCTCTGATTTGCTTCTGTTGTTAAAAAACGCAAAGACCCTGCCATGGGCTTTTGTTCTGACCAGGATCATTTGATTTGCTGTCGCCAGACAATGTTGACCTGTGAAGTTATGTGAGCCTAATGTTACTGCTGTCACAATGCTCATCATGTAGACATCAACGGAATTTGCAACTAAGTATCCATTTACTAACTGATGTATAAGCCTCACATACATCTATCAATAAATATTAATATACTTTCACACAAATACGATCTTGCTCATTTGTCTTCAACTACGTAGTGAATGGTGATCTGAATATGTAATTGTGTCGTTAGGCTACTGTAGCTAACAAAGGAAGAATGGATTAGAATCCGCTATTGCATATTCGGCAAATTTCACAAACTAAGTCAGTCAGTAAAGCCTTGGTAAAACCTAAAAAATTGTATTGTTTAGTCAAAGGAGCGAACACATTTCGTTGCTCGTTGCAAACAGTTGCTAAAGCGTCCACGTCTGGTGACTTAGAGGTGTAACTGGGGGGACCACTTCATATCTCCATCTGAATTCTCATTAATTCCATGTTAATTGTGGTGCTGCAGCCCTTTTCACAGCCAATGAGCCTCTTGTAAGTAAACTATCAAACATGGTCCCAATAAAGGAAAATCATGTCATGCTTTGGAACTTTCATTGCCAGCTAATCAACGGACACACCTGGTTTAAAAGAACGTTTCAATTACCCCAACTTCTATCAGGTGTGCCTGGAGCAAGGATAGACTGAAGATGTGCTGGGCTGGGGGGCTTCAGGAGCAGGATACTGAAGGAATGGTCTTATGCCAGACAGAGGGTCCTTGTATCGGTCTGGAAAGTCTGTAAATATGGAACTTGAGAATCTACAGATCTGGAAAGGCACAGGAAAACAATGGTTGAAGTCTTTTTTTTTTTTTTTCTGTAATATTGTACAGAACTAATCTGAAAATGGTGATGGAAGTAGGTCTTGATTTAACCATGGTTTATTAAATCCATGGTTTATTAAATCCATGCTTAAAACTGTTTAGATGTCCACCTGTTTTGTCCACACAGTTAACTGGAATGCCTTCTATTCATTGCATTTTTTTATGTACAACACCTTAATTCATGTAGGTACCGGACCAACTCCTGCAATGATTTTCCAATGCTTGGATCTCTGTGCCAAAGTCTTAAGCTTAGAGTCGACATCTCCTCTCAAATCAAAGGGGATCTGTTGCTCAAGATTGTGGCTGGCACTTCTGTCTCATAACTCTGAGTATTTGCAGAAAAAGTTGAGGAATTCAAATCCGTTCAGCACAAAAGTCCAATGTGCAGGTTTATTCACACACATTTTAACATACAGGTGTAATCTCTCAGACCTTTTAAAATATATACACAAAATCGACATGTGTGTGATTAAATTTTGTGTACACCTTAATTACAGTCATATTTTACTTGTGGAATCTTTTGTTTGTGGTTAAATAGTATTATATTCCATTAGAATTTATTTCCACTAAGCCACATAGAACAAAACAAATAAACACACGGAACAAATAAATAATATTCCAAATCACCCCAATTGGAGAATTAGACATGAGAATCTGATTGAGATAAAAAAAAACATCAAAACAAAACCGTATAAATATTAGAGAGATTAGGAAAGTGGGATCAAAATAAGATCTTTAACATCATCTACACATGACTTCATGATGAAGATATCATCTACACTTGCTTTACCTTTGATTTCAGGTGCAGTATCAGATACTAGGTATAAGAGAGTATGTACAGTATCTACCCCAAGTCAACCTATAACAGTGTCATATAGGGCACTACATACTAGACCTAGATACTGTTGCACAGCTACAAAAGTAATGAATAAGGAACCGTGATGGAGATAATTTCCAAACACTGTTAATGACTTAAGAATATAATAATCAAGTGCCTTGTATTATTAATTCCTTGTATGAATCATGTGCTTATGAAAACAGAAACATTGCTTTTCTGTGTTTCTGTGTGCGTGTGTAACTTAGAATATTAGGTGCCACTTAGTCTGCATATGTACAAGAGCATGTTTAGACCAGAAGAGATAAGAAGGGTCGAACTGTGCTTCTTCCAACCTTGCAAAACTTCCATCCTTGCCTCGGACGTGAGAAATCCACCACGTGGTTTTCCCTGCTGAATGCTCAACTTCTGTCTATATAAACCTTGTGCGATGTGTTTATCATTGCTTCACTTTCAGCCTTGTGCTGGGAGTGAGCCCGATTGCAATTGTTGTTTGTCTAATAAATATACTTATATGCAGCTCCGGAGTCCTGAGGTAACTAGGGTGAATTTTCACCTATCAAACCGGCACCCACAGCAGTACTGACTTTAACTATGATATGATCACATGAAAGACAGATACACAAGATGCTTTCACAGCATGATATGCCAGCTCGGCTGTTGTTTGTCTAAAGTGTCTGCGTGCCTCTTAGGTACCTAACTCGTGAGTAGGTCTACTGCGGCTTTAATGCACTGTTTTAGTCCTCACAGGAAGGTACATTTGTTATTTACACTGACAGATGCACAAAAAAAACACCAGGTCATACAGAGATTATTACTGTTACTAGAAAGCAGTAATCTATCAATCATGTAGTACTGTAGTACTGCAAGTAATCAGTGTTGTTTGCCACTAAACAAATAGGATGCACTGTTTGTCAATTACTGGTGCATATTATGTTAAAGTTTCTGAAATTGTGTGACATGTAAAAATTGTGTGTAAAAATGTAAATAAGTAACTAGTTGACTGTACGAGCCTGCAAAACCCCAGGTAGACTAATACATCAAGGTTACACTCACTATATTAAAACAATCAAACTGACAAACAAACAAGCTGAATATGTGGATTTGTACACAACATCAGTGCAATTATTTGAAACATTCACCCAATCCAAGATCAATTTTCAATTAGGTCTACAGTTTCTTATCATTTTCAAAACAGAATGTGCATTTCTTAAACCATTTTGCACAAACAGCAACACAAAACATTAATCATGTCTCAAAAGTAAATTATTGTTAATAAATGGTAGTGCCACATGAATGAAATGGCATCAGTCATTGTATAGAACCATTGTTTAGGTATGTTGCCAATATAACAATTTCTTATTTAAAAATGTTATTGTATATCTATTGCACCCACACTGAGGGTTGACCAAACCAGCTTATTGCCAACTGATTGAATATTATTTTACATCAAGTTGAAAGCAATCCAACACCAATTGGTGGTTGAAGAATGTAGTGGATAATTACACATCTTGTCAGTATTTTCTTACAAACATGGATGCTCTGGTATATTTCAGAAGGCAAAATAAGTTATTTTTCTGCAAGCGTTTGTTACGCACTCTTGGCTCAGAGCATGGCAACATGGCAATAATAAGTCAATTAGAATGGATAAATAATGTCAGTATAGTGAGGCAGACAACAACAATGTAGCTCAAGTCAATGCCTACGGGTGTCATGCAACACGGACAACAGAAAGCCAAATGCCAAAGGAGAGGAAGGGAGACAGCCAGGCAGCATCTGATCCCCTCTGTCAATAAGAGAGGAGTCACCCACACCTGGACACCACTCCACCTGCAGCAGACTTAGGGCTGAAACACACCAAACACGTTTTTAAAACGGCAGACGCTTCAAAAACGCCTTGGCAAAGTGCGGCGGCCAAAACAGCCTGGTGCGCCTACTAAGCGGGCCTGTGTGCGCAACCGGGCGATGGTCCGTCTATTAAGCGGGGCTGCGTGCGCAACCAGGCCATCAAACGTAAAACAAAATGAATTCAAGCAGACGTCAAGCTCTTGCTATTGCTGCGTTGTGGAATGAAGAGGGGAAAAAAGCCCATACAAAGCGGAGGTTTTGGGTGCACAAAATACTCCAAAAAAGGAAACCGCATGGTGAATACCACCATCTGTTTCGCGAGTTGTGTCTGGATGACCAGCGCTTCCAGACCTACTTTCGGCTGAGCAGGTGTCAGTTCGAACATCTACTACAAATGGTGGGGCCAAACATTGCTAAGCAAGAGACGAACTGGCGGGAGACAATCAGCCCAACAGAAAGGCTGTGTATTTGTCTCAGGTGAGTTTCTTCCAATAAATACAAATATATCGTATAGATTAGATTCAACTTCATTGTCATAGCACATAGTACAAGAACTCAGCAGAGTGTGTACATATGTATAGTGGTAATTTATAAATAAATAAGATATATACAGTATGAACAGTATTGATAGTATAACTGTTTCCCATACATCCACTTTTTTTGTGGTGGGCCACTACACTATCAACATGGGAAATCCAGCGATGGAGGGACCCTGGCTGTGTCTGCCTTAAGGAAGACCTTGTATTCCCAGACTCTTCAGCTCCCTGCAGATGTCCCTCTCCATGGTGCTGAGGATCAGAGCCCAGTCCCCCATGTATTTGTGGCAGATGAGGCGTTTCCTCTGCGCAGGGAGCTGATGAGACCCTACCCAGGACAGAACAACACAAGAGAGAGGAGGGTGTTTAACTACCGGCTGTCCCGGGCCAGGAGGATGGTGGAATGCACATTTGGGATTCTGGCAACACGGTGGCGTCTTGACCGGAGAGTTCTTGGGGTGTCTCCACTGGTTGCAGAGAGAGTGGTGAAAGCCACCTGCATCCTCCACAACTTGTTGCATTGGGAGACAAAGGAAGACCAAGACCATCCCACCCTATCCTCTGTTGAGCAGTGTGCTGTCCAGCACCTGGATCGTCTTGGCAGCAACAATGCCTCGAGAGAAGCCTAGGCTGTGAGGGAGAACTTCACAACATATTTCTCCTCTCCAGCTGGTGCTGTCGATTGGCAAGACGACATAATCTAAAAATTAATCAAAAATCTAAAAAACATACAATCTAAATGCATCTTTGAAATGATTTCATTCACAGTCATTACATTGTGTGTGTGTGTGTGTGGGTGTGTGTGTGTGTGTGTGTTGTAATGAAATCCAAGGCTTATGATTCACCAAATTCGGCTTCATGCAGAAGCTTTTGGAATCCCATGCGGACCTTTGATCGTGTGATGTTGTCCAGCCTCTGGAATGCAGGCAAGAGGCTCAGCAGAAAGTGTTCATCCTCGTTGGTTGGTGTATTTAAGGCCCCAAGGATGCTTTTTTGGTAATCAGTCAACGGCCGTCCTTTTACTGACAGCAGTGGAGGTTGAGGCCTTTTGGGAATAGGGATGGGTTCTCCTGGGTGTGCGTGGTGTGTGTGGTGTTGGTGTGTGTGGTGTGTGTGGTGTGTGTGTGTGTTTGGTGTGTGTGTGTGGTGCTGGTGTGTGTGGTGTTTGTGTGTGTGTGTGTGTGTGGTGTGTGTGGTGTTGGTGTGTGTGGTGTGTGTGTGTGTGTTTGGTGTGTGTGTGTGGTGCTGGTGTGTGTGGTGTTTGTGTGTGTGTGTGTGTGTGTGTGTGTGTGGTGTGTGTTTGTGTGGTGTGTGTGTGTTGTGTGTTTGTGTGGGGATTGACTCTGCTGACTCCTCTTGCACTGCTTGAGAGGTGAGGAGAGGCTGGTTCAGGGTCGGGGATCCCGGCCTGTCTCCTTTGATTTCAGTCCCCATGCTTTGAAGGGACAGCTCCTGTTTGACATATAGTGTGTAAAAACTTGTAAATCAGTTAACTTAGCTCATTGCATACAAGGCTCAAATGCATGTAAGTAAACACATTCTAAATTAGCAATGTTTGGCCCCACCAGTATTAAAATCACTGCACTGGCTACCTGTTAGTTTTAGAATAGATTTCAAGGTTCTCCTACTAGTCTATAAATCACTCCATAGTCATGCACCTGAATATATAACAGACATGCTCTCAAGGTACACACCCAGTAGATCCCTGAGGTCCTCCGGCACTGAACTTCTAACAGTTCCAAAAGCCAGGACAAAGAGACATGGGGAAGCAGCTTTTAGTTTCTATGCCCCCAACCTTTGGAACACTCTGCCAGAATACCTAAGAATGGCCGAAACGGTTGAAACCTTTAAACATGCACTTAAGACATACCTCTTTGATCTCGCTTATCACTCACTGTAAAATGTATTTAACATTTATGGAACATTTATTTATTTACTTATTTCTGTCTCTTTTCAAGTATTTGTACCCCCCCCCCAGCAGCTGTCTCTTAGTTTGACGATAACTGTGCTGAGCAGTCCTTTATGGTGCCAGTGCGGTTAGTACGTAATTTCCTGTTCATTTATCTCTGGCAAAATCTGTGTCTTTTTATAAGTGTTTTGTAACTTGTAAAATGTATTTATTTAACATTAATGTAACATTTATTTATTTATTTACTTATCTGTGTCTCTTTACAAGTGTTTGTAACCCCCCCCCCCCCCCCCAGCAGCTTAGTTTGACGATGACCGTGCTGAGTAGTCCTTTACGGTGCCAGTGCGGTTAGTACGTTTATTTTATTTTATTCATTTATCTCTTGAAAATCTGTGTGTTTTATACAAGTGTAACCCCCCCCCCCTTTTCTTTCCTACTGTGAGGCGCATTGTGTTACTTCCTTGTATGAAATGCGCCGTACAAATAAAGTTTGATTTGATTTGATTTGATTTAAATTAACCATGGTGTAAAGTTTTATGAATACAACTCCCCACCCTTCGATTTATGTTAGGTCTCTTTACTATGGTGTCAATTACCTGGGGGGATTTGGCTAGTGCAAGGTAATTGATAGGAATGAGAGCAGGACCTATCTGTTAAAAAAGTTACATAGCAAGACAAAAAACTGTTTGTTCAATAAATGGAATAAAACTGCAGTTAATAGATTTGTGAATTGATACATGATAAAGTCCAACAAATCCCTACTTCTGTCTCTTTTTCATCATGGTCCATGTTGGAAGTTGTGGCCCTCTCCTGCACCTGGGGTTCCATGAAAGACATGATGTCCATGTACTTGCATCTCGTCTTTCTGCCACCCTCCGCTCCACTTTTTTTAATCCTCTCCTCTCCCCTTTCCCTGATATAATTGTCTCTGAAGTATTTCCACTTCTTCTTGCATTCTTCCACTTCACACACACACAAGTTAGCGAACCTATTTCAAAAAGCATTTATAAAGGCCATTTTACTCACCAGAGAGATGCACCTGGTTGCTCACAGAAGTCCACGCAATGTTTCTCCTATTTGTGTTCGCGTAATATTTTGATTTTGAATTATAAAGCTCCTCATAATTGGATACAGCTAAGATTAAAGTCTCATCGATCTTTAACATCGCCATTGTCAATTGTATTTTGCCGCTACCAGCATCAAAACAGAAGTCAGTTTTTAAGTAGTAAAGCCCGCCTCTTGCTTGATCTGATTGGCTGCCTGCCACATTGATGAGCGGTGCGCCTCCAGGCCTTGCGCTGGAAAGTTGAGAATAGTTCAACTTTTAAGCGCATCTCAAAAACGCCAGAAAGACGCAACACGTGGCGGAGAAAAGGCGCACATGCAAGGCATTTGCTAGCGTCCCGTTTTTAAAAACGTGTTTGGTGTGTTTCGGCCCTTACGGCCCATTCACACGGTTGTGTTGGAATGCGTTGATCCGTTATCGTTGACGGATTCCCATTCACTTTGAATGGGGTAACGTCATCCTTTGCCGAACTGAATTGTGGCTCCGTTGGGTTCCGTTGCGTTTCATGCGTTGCTTGCGGCAACAATTGAAAAATGTTCAACTTTTCGAGAGGCAACGCATACGTCAGCCAATCAAATTGCCTTTCATGCATAACTGACAGCACAGGCGCTAGCCAATCAGATTGCGTGTATGCTCACGTCATGCTTGCGGGAAGCTCAAAAAAAAAATTTGGCGGACCAAACTCCGTAGATGGTCGTATTTGTACCTAAAAGTTGTTTGTTTGACTTTTTTTTGCTTAGATTTTTTAAAAGCTACCGAGAAATAGACACTGTACAATGTAAAAACCCCTTTATTGTAACGTAAAATACGTCTGATAGGATTTGCGAGGTGTCTGAGCCACCTTTCTAATGTTAGCATGCTACTGCTTGCTAGTAGCGTGATTGGTTTGTTTACCTGTCAATCTCACTATAACGTCTCTGGTATCAACACAACCCCATGCGCCAGACTCCTCCTCCGCCATCCGTTGGCTCAACGCATTCCAACGCAACCGTGTGAATGGTGTGTTACAGTGCCTTCACACGTCATTCCATTCAAAGTGAATGGGGCTCCGTTATCCTTGACGGATCAACGCATTCCAACACGTAAGTGTGAATAGCACCAGGGCCCCGTTCGTCGTAAGGGCTGAAGCTAAGTTAATCAATTGTCCTAATAGCCCGTTAACATTAGCAAGCTGATTGAGGACAGGATATATCAGCTCGTCAAAGGCTGGTCCACATCCAAATCATGTGGTTAATTTCAACCAGGCTAAACTTATCAGGGCAATTGCGCGTGCACGTCCTACTTCAAAAGGCAGGAAAGGTTGATCACCAAAACCATGATTTTTTTTAACGGTACCATGGTTCTAAACTCAAAGAAATGCTTCCTTTTTTCTCCGCTGGCGAGCAGGAGATGATCATGAACGCCTTATGAAGAATACAAGACCATAATCATGGCAAAATCCAACATTGCCACCGCTGCAAGAGCAAGACAAGAAACTGTCTATGGGGCTGTGTACATTTACTGGTAAGTGTGACTTTTGTGTAGAGCAGGGGTGGGCAATTATTTTCCCCAAGGGGCCACATGAGCTAGTGGGACTGTTGTGGAGGGCCGGACCAATAGGCTGAACTCAATTCTGCTCAATATAAGTTGTATCTCTTTATAAAAAAAACATTACATTGTATGGTTTTGATTAACTGCTACTGGTAAGAGTAGATGTTACATTTAGGCTATCAAAAAAATTGGTGCAGGCATAGTAAAAACGCCAACATTATTTAATCAACATTTAATCAACATTCACCAAAACGATTTTGAAAATGAGCATGTTTTTGCAGTATTAAAGGTGTTCCCAGACGATCAATACACATGGCACACACACACACACACACGAGAGCAAGCTTGCAATGCAATAGTATACAAATTAATAGTAATATCAATTTTTATCAGCGCAAATGGTCGCAGTGACGCACACACGCACGAATGTAGGCCTACGGAAATAAAAAAACATCCCGCTTATTATACGGTTACTTGCCAAAACAATAGAAGACATTTCTCCAAAATAACTCTTTTTAATGATTTTGTTGCCGTTTAGTTCTTCACGCAAATGCGAAGCAACTCAGCAACCCACCTTCTGACTTCAAGTTTCAATGACTTTCAGTTACGTTAAATGACCGGACTACTTGCGTTGCGGAATGATATGAAAGATGTGAATTATGAGCACAAAACCCGTTGCCAATGACAGCAGTCATACATTTTTCGCAGCAGTGAATATAAAGAAATTACAGACCTGCGAACGTTGGGATGGCCCATTCAAATCAAAGGAACGTTTTGGAACATTCTGAAGAGCCGTATAATAAGTACAGGTTTTACGTTTGATTCCTAATTTACAATTGACCTCCGCGGGCCGCACAGGGACAGCCAAAGGGCCGCAAATTGCCCTTGGGCCGCACTTTGCCCAGGTCTGGTGTAGAGGGTAGTGCTTGTCGGTTAGTAGTTTTAAGGTTGCTAGTTCGATTCCCGTCACCTCCATACTAAGTGTAGTTTTACATTTCTTGTAAGTCGCTTTGAATAAAAGTGTCTGCTAAATGACTAAATGTAAATGTATTGATAAGAAATTCAATAAATTGAAGCAGTGAAAAGAAATTTTGTGTATTTCTCTCTATTCTTATCATGCGTCCACCTTAATCATTTTCTACAATAATGATATGCTTTGGTGTACTAATAACACTATCATTATGAGTGCTTTGTTCTCCGCATCGCCGACACTACAAAAATGTACCACTCGCAAAAAAGCGCAAGACAGTCAATGCTCGGGTGTGATGTTTGCCATAAATGACTCAAGAAGGTATTGTAAATAAATTATTCCTTGTCGGCTGAATCTGTAGCGCTCATACAAGAACTCATCATGATTGAATAATTGATCTTGGTGATCGCGAAGAACTCTCTTCCTATGAAGCGCCAATCTAACTAATATCGCTCCTTGGTCAATGGGATCCCTTCTTTTTCCGGGGGTGTGGCAAGCTTATCTAGCTAGACTTAAGTTAGCCTGCGCTTGAGCAAGTTAGAGCTAATTGATATGTTGCTATGGTGATTTATCGAAAGTTGCTTCCACAAACCAAAAAGAGGGGCGTTTTTGATCTTAGTCTGAAAATTAGCTCACTAACGCGCTAAGTGAGCTACGTCGAATAGGGCCCAGAGGGAGAGAGTACAGGTACCAACAGAGGGCGGGACCAGAGAAGGTCAGGCCACTTGAGGCAAGACTGTAACACATTAAAAATAAACGTCAAAACTGATATAAACTACTCTGTGGTTTTGAATTTCAGATTTTGGCAAATGACTGATCATAGGGTCAAAGGGACAGGTATTTAGCAGACACCATTTATTGTTCTCTAACTACAATGTAAACTTTGGCCTACAGAAGCCTTGTAAGCTGGTGTTGGGACTTTCTGGGCCGGAGAATCAGAGTGGTACTGTCCTCCTGCATGGCGCTACGGATATGGAGAGAGTCCCCTGGCGCTCAAAGAAGGTACGTGGGGTTCAGAGTGACCTGCCCTTGATTAAACCTTGACACATAGCCGGTTAACACTTCCAGCTTGTCAGGCTTTTTAAACTGGGCAGAGAGATCCTCAGGGATGGAGATCTTCAGCACCTCATCCACACATAGGGCCAGGTCTTGAAATACCCTGTCAAAGATGAGGTCCAACAGTTTATCCACGTAGTCTGTAATACAAAAAAAAAAAAAGATTGTACAGTTTTTTAATCCAACCCTGTACTTTTTAGTATTGATATTATATCATAATTCTATTTATTATGAAGGCCATTTAAAGACAACAGTTATCTTGTTATGTTGCGCTTGTTGTATAATGGCTCTCTGTACACTGTTTGACTGTGGAATTTTCAATACAAGCTTGACACTCACGGAAGGTTGGATCTGCTTTCACTGGTTTCTTGGACAGTCCTAACAATACAAAAACTGTATTTTAGTCATGCACATATATACAGTATATATTGAATATAAAATGATAATAAAAACATTGGTTACAAAAATACAATTTGTCCCATCAGTAGCCATACCAGAAAAAAGGAACACTTTATAAATGTTTTGGTTACTGCAGGTGAGTCTCTTAAGTTATTGAGTATGCTCTACCCATAAAAGCTGCTAAGTGCCCATCATTGTGTGACCTTGTCTTTGTAGTTTCGAAAGAATTGAATCATTGAATCATATATACAGGGGGACTGTTAACCCCTCTGTAACTACCCGCTGGTTTTAACAAATAAACATGACTCCACGCTTCATACTGATGTCCAACTCTTCTCATTTTATTGTCTGGAACACCGTGAAAACTAGATAGACAGACAAACAATCAACAAAACAAACAAACCCAAAGTTTACACATAGCATCACAAACAAATATACATATTCCATTTAAAACATAGTACAGATACGTAAATGCATTACCGTGTTCGCCTGGAAACCAGCCGTAGATTCGATTGGGAACTTAATTACTGCGTGTTCTCTCAGTCTTTCAAGTCCGATTTGCCCTTGCCCTTCCAGGTCATATAACCAGGTAAGGTCACATGACACAAAGGGTCACCAGACCAACGCACAAGTTAATTTAACCACCAGCAAATGGATATTAACTTTGCACAACAACAAATGAAATCACTAACTCATAAATAAAATGATTCATCAATATATGCAATTTAAATGTCCATCACCTAAGGCCATATCTTGTCAGCTGATCCATCAGGGTCAGCTACACCCTCTATTCACCCCAACACAAACCTTTTCACAAGGGAATGTTTTTTTGGATAAGAGATCTATTTCACAGAAATGTTCTTGCTGTTTGCGCTAGGCACTATACCCATGGAAATGGAAATTCTGACAGAAATTGCACTCCATAGACATCCAAACGAATTACTGTCTGGCTCCGATGCCAGGATTCACACGCTAACGTACATACCCACACACCGCAAATAAAGTGCCGGTTTGCGAAATTACAAACACAAGAACAAAACATTTCCCCTAAACGCTAAATGCTAACGTGCCCCCCACACACTACCACATGCTAACGTCGCTAACTCCTACACCCAGCCTCTCATTTCACTGTCAGGTTATTTTAGAGTGTCGAAAAATGTATCTGGAAGACCTTCAACTAACAAATTATTTCACAGAAATCTTCATGCTGTTTGCGGTAGGCACTGTATACCTATATATGCAAAACATACATTCTGACACAAATTACACTCCATAGACATCTAAACAAACTACTGTACAAGTAAGCATATATCAAATAGGCTAGCCTAATGGGTTAACCATAGCACACAGCCAACAGAGAAAGACAACACACTGGCCACATCATTAGCGATTGCATTGCTGCAGCTATACACCAGCTGGCTCCGAGGCAGGCATCACACACTAACGTACATACCCACACACTGCTAAAAAGTGCCAGTTTACAGATACAAGAAGAACACATTTCCCCCAACCGCTACATGCTAACGTGCACACTGACTCGCAGGACCGTCAAGTTATTTTTAGAATGTCGAACATGCCAGCAAAGTGAAACACTCGTTTCGCTTTGACATAGAAAAAACATTTTCCCCCCAGGGTTTTTGGGTTGGTAGACATGCCAGATACCCACATTAAGGTGTAGTAGCACTAAAAATGTGAAATATCCACTTTAAGACCTGTCCTGTTCTCCACACTAAACCGGAAATTCTATAACTATTTGAAACTAACGGGAAAGACGTCTTTTCCAACTCCTCCCCGCCTGTTCACGTTGACCATCAAGTCACCCAAAGTCAAAAACAAACGCACTCATGGTCAAATCCAGAGTCATGTAGAGCGTATATCTATCTAAAACTACTATCTGAAGGGAAAAAACACACCCTCCATCAGAAATAGTAGATGGTGCAACTGATGGTGCCCTCTGAAATTCCTGTCGGTCCGTCCTGACGTGTTGTACAGCTAGGGATACCCCTTGGCCTTGATTGGTCCGCTACGACATCATTTCCGAACGACATCTGTCAGCAGAGATAACGTATTTCCGCTGGGATCCGTATTGAAACCGGAAGTTGGAACTTTACTTCGGTCTCTGGTTGGTTAAAACTTGTCATCTGACCTGAACAGCCAATCACTTGTGTGTTTAGTCGTATGACTTCGTAAAAGTTCGGTTAACAAGTCAGTTGAGTATTGAGCTGTATAACTTAGCAGAAATAAATATTAATTAAAAAAACGATCGTTTAGAAGGCAGGCGATCGACACAATTTCTCAACGAAAAGGTAAAGGTCCTGGTATTAGCCAGTCAAACGGAGTAAAGTACCCACTTCCGGTTTCAATACGGATTCTCTGGGCAGTACGTTATGTCTGCCGACAACATCATTTCCGGAATCTCACATTTCTGGACCTTGCGTTTCCTGTTTCATTCCCTATACAGTGGGGAAAATAAGTATTTGAACCCCTGCCGATTTCGCAAGTTTGGCCACTTGCAAAGAAATGTGTGATCTATAATTGTAATGGTAGGTGTATTTTAACAGTGAGAAATAGAATATCAACAAACAAATCCAGAAAACTGCATTTTATAACATTTATGACTTTATTTGTATTTGATGCAGAAAATAAGTATTTGAACCCCCAAGCAAACAGCAAGAATTCTGGCTCCCGATGACCAGTTATGTGCCCAAGAAGCACACAGATTAGTCCTCATTAGGCCTAACAAGGTACACCTGATCTCAACTGGTGACGTGTATAAAAGAAACCTGTCCAAAGAATCATACTTCACACTTTCAACCTCACCACCATGGGCAAGACCAAAGAGTTGACCAAGGACGTCAGAGATAAGATTGTAGACCTGCACAAGGCTGGAATGGGTTACAAAACCATCGGCAAGCAGCTTGGTGAGAAGCAGACAACTATTGGTGCGATTATTCGTAAATGGAAGCAAAACCACTGTCCATCGCTCTAGGTCTGGGGCTCCATGCAAAATATCCCCTCGTGCAGTATCGGTGATCATCCGAAAGGTGCAGAATAACCCCAGAACTACACAATGGGCATACGATGGGTCCTTTAAGATCATTCACAAGCTCCCCCTAGCTTGTGAATGATCTTAAAGGACCCATCGTATGCCCATTTTACCACAAGTTAATATGGTTCCTTGGGGTCTTAATGAAATGTCTGTAATATATTTTGGTCAAAATACCACAAGGATCATTATTAATGGCATCCTTTTTACCCTGCCAAACACAGCCATTCTGTCAGCGAGCTGTTTTGAGCGCCTATGCTAATGAGCCAGCTAACCCGTCCCCCCGCCCTCCTCCCCCCTCCTCTACGTTTTTTTTTTACCCTGAACAAGAAGAGGCTCCCAAACAAATTCGAGAATTTAGGGTACAACAGGACGTTTCTGAATGGTAAGTAAACGTTGTCACTTCACTTGTTTTTACTTTGGCTAAGGTCATACGGTCTAGTCGGTGACGAGAACATCTCAATGCTAGATAATAGTGTGTGCATGTACGAGTATGTCACAAATACAGTGTGTTTATGTAAGTTACTGTTTGTGAAAAGTGTTTATGTAAATGCAAGGAAGGGGAACGCCATTATGCCTGCTACACGAGTAAAGCTCCAGCTGTAAAGTAAAATGTTATCTGACAACAGTAATGGACCAAGCAGGTTGTAGTGGCTAAAGTTCCCTTCTTGTTATCAGGAATTCATTTTCAACATATTCATTCACTTAACCACTCTAGACAGAAAGAACGAGTCTCTACGCGTGTTTAGTGCGTTTAACAACGGTAGAAAACAGTGTTTTCGCTCCGTCTTTACTGAATAATGAAATAAATCGCAGTTCTTTTACATTCCATCAATGCGCGAGCAGACTACGTCGTAGCTCACTACCACGCGCACTCCAAAGCAACTCTTATGTCCCATGCATATCTGGTTATTCTAAGCAATGCATGTACACTAAACATATATTAAACTGAAATGCAAAACTATAAAATACAATTATGCAATCATTATAATGAGCAATCACTAAATATGAATCTAAACAACATAATATCTTAATCTGAGTCTAAATTACAATGTGGAAAATGGCACTAACACAGATGTAAAACATAACGTAACGTGTTTACCTCCGTTTAATAGCGTTCAAACATTGTTTTCTCATTATATCGTTGTATTTGTCAACTTGTGTCTGTAATCGTAACACAACATTCAAATACACTTCACCTGCAATGTTGTCACTTTTTAAAACTTCTTATCTATACAGGCGTATTTGTGCCAAGTGTGAGCAAATGCCTACAGAGCCTGAGAATGGATGCTGCAGGGAGATGCCACAGGTAAAATTATTTGTGAATGACATGGTAATTATGCAGTCATCTTGTTTTATATTCCATGATACTTACACTTTCAATATTCAAGGTAACAAGAAGACTACTGCAGCTTCCAAACCAACCAACGTGCATCATCCGGGACTTTTAGCTGTGTGATTGAATGTGTTCTCACTACAGAATGCATTCAACATCTATAGAGCATACTATGGGCCTTATGTCTAAGGGGAATATAGCAGTAAGTTTTTTTTTTTTTTTTTTATATGCATGAGTCATCAGTGATTTCTGCAATACAAATATAACTGGGGAAGAGAATACAATAAATTAATCTTCCCTCTGTCTTACTTTGCTTACTGCTCATCTTGTGTCAACTGTTGACATGTTACATACCAAAACTGTTTCTATAGACTTGCTTCAAAGAATGCCACAGAGCTTTTTAAACATAGTTATTAAATGTACTGGCTAGTACATGGGTAATAAATACAAAAAAGACCAATTATAATAAAAACATTGATTACAAAATCACACTTTGTGCCATCAGTAGCCATACTAAAGGAAGACTCAATAGATGCGTGTCACCATTTATTCTCTAAATACAATGTAAACTTTGCTCAGACGTTACAGGTATTTGGTGTACAGAAGCTTTGTTAGCTGGTCTTGGGGCTTTCTGGGTCGGAGAATCTGGGTGGTCCTGCTCTCCTGCTCCAGATGCTGCTTTGGAGGATCAGTCTGACAGGCCACATGATGTAGCCTAGGACACTGTTCAGATGTTCTTCCTTAACCACAAGAGCAGCAATGTTATTCATGTTTTTTCCTGAATGTAATAAAAGGAAAATACTCCATACTGTAAATAAAATGTCATCTCACTGACCATTATCCTTGCACTGCAATGCATGAAACATGAACTAAAAGCCAATACATCTCTAGCATTTGAAGAAATGTTGTATTCCATTACACCTAATATCAGTTTCACAACACAGAAAAGTAGGTACAATAACATTGGCATACTACCAACCCGGCATTTTTCTCATAAATCATTATGAAATAATCATACAGTGAACAGTATTTTTAACTTGTGCTGTACTATACACAAAACCCTCAAATGCCCCAGTGACAAACTGTTTTGCTAACTGCAGGTGAGTCTAAGCTGCTTATCGAATCGTTTATGAATGATGCCTTTTTAGTGCAAGAATTCTCTAACCTTAACAACGGGAATCATACATTTTAGCGATACATTATTATCCGTTGGTTATCAACTACTATTATTAGCTATGATACTCTCTTGAGCAATCTACAGCGCTAATAGCTAGCGAGCTGTTTACGGCCACAACCCACACAAAGTTCTAAATGCCCGTGATATGTTGTGCTGTTGGATGTGACAAGAGACGCCAAAGAAACCTAGATGTACAATTGATACAATCGTGAATAATTGCTGTGTCTTCTCTCTGCAGCTAAACTCTCCTGAGCCAGCTAGAGTGCTAATAGCTAGCGAGCTGTATAGCTCTTTTCTATGGGCTTTAGCTACAACTCATTAGCCCATATTGGCACTCTTGCTTGCTCAGGCTTAGTTTTGATAAGACACAGCACATATTCACGATTGTATCAATTAACCACCACTAAAATAACACGGTTCATAAATCGAATTAGTCCCCCTACAACATGCTAACGTCGTTAACCACCACACTGAATGGGCAAGTAACAGAATTATTTAAAAAAATACTTACATTTCCCTCGCCTGAAGTTCATTCAGGGACATTGCCTTCAAATATGAATTAAATCCATTTCGCTCGTGTCTTCTGAGGCTGGAACGTGATGTAGAGATCTGTGCAGCCCACCACAGCGCATCTTGAGTACTTAGTTTGCTTCATGCTGCTAGCTAGCTAGCTAGCTATTCAAAGTATATCCGAGCGTTGCAATAATGGCTTGCGCTCTGGCAAATATGTAATGAGTGGGGGGGGGGGGGGGGGGGGGGGCTGGGGATGAGGTGGGGGGTGGGCCAAGGCCATGTAGGGAACCTCCCAATGTGTTGTGACAGGCCAACAAACAGGAATCTCATTTGCAGACTCAATCATGACGTTTCTGACCTAGAGGAACCATAACAAAGATCGCCAATGTTTTTTTTCCAGCGTTTTTGGGTTGGTAGACATGCCAGATACCCAAATGAACGTGTAGAAGCACTAAAAAAGTGGAATTTTCATAATATGGCACCTTTAAGGCAGCTGGGACCACAGTCACCAAGAAAACCATTGGCAACACACTACGCCGTAATGGTTTGAAGTACTGCAGCACTCGCAAGGTCCCCCTGCTCAAGGAAGCACATGTACAGGGCCGTCTGAAGTTTGCCAATGAACACTTGAATGATTCTAAGGAGGATTGGGAGACAGGATGTGGTCAGATCAGACCAAAATCAAGCGCTCGACTTGCCGCGTTTGGAGGGGGAAGAATGCTGAATATGACCCCAAGAACACCATCCCCACCGTCAAGCATGGAGGTGGAAACATTATGCTTTGGGGCTGTTTCTCTGCCAAGGGTACAGGACGACTTCATCGCACTGCATCGAGGGGACTATGGATGGGGCCATGTAACGTGGAATATTGGGCTTGAACCTCATTCCCTCCCATTGAAAACGCAACCTTAAGGATTTGGAGAGGATCTGCAAAGAGGAGTGGACTAAAATCCCTCCTGAGATGTGTGTAAACCTGGTGACCAACTACAAGAAAAGTCTGACGTCTGTGCTTGCCAACAAGGGTTATTCCACCAAGTACTAAGTCGTGTTTTGCTAGGGGTTCAAATACTTATTTTCTGCATCAAATGCAAATTAAGTCATAAATGTTATAAAATGCAGTTTTCTGGATTTTTTTGTTGATATGCTGTTTCTCACTGTTTAAATACACCTACTATTACAATTTTAGATCACACATTTCTTTGCAAGTGGCCAAACTTGCAAATCGGCAGGGGTTCAAATACTTATTTCCCCCACTGTATATCACAATACCGCCATATTTAAAACCAGCATCTGACAGAGTAGTGCCAGAGCCCGGCCTTTGGACATATTCATTCATATCATATCATTGGACATATCCAACAGCCTCATTAGTATCTGCATCGACTATGATGCCATTCGACAGAAATATCTCCATACAGTTAATTTCTTTTAAACTTACTTTATGATGCATTTGCCGCCTGTAATCGCATTGTCACAGCTAGGACACAAACAAATTCCTGCAACAGGAAGAAGGCTGTTATCCTAAATGTGAAGTTATTTTATTCTCAAAAATGAACTTCTGCATTATGTGAAGCAGACATGTTCCAGTGTTGGGAAAGTTCACTTTCTACATGAACTAGTTCAGTTCATAGTTCACAAATTTTAAAATGAACTAGTTCACTTCATAGTTTATAATTCAACATTTTTAACTAAGTTCACAGCTCCAAAAAATGAACTAGTTATTTTTTTCAATATGTTGCAAGCTATAATTTTTCTGCAATACCGCTCTCGGCCTCTATGCAATTCGACGCTAAAATCCTAAATGTGAAGTTATTTTATTCTCAAAAACCAACTTCTGCATTATGTGAAGCAGACACGTTGACTTCAGTACTTTCATATTCATGTCATCCATTCATATCGATGTGAATCAATCAATACTAATACAACTTTAACTGTGATGTGTTTTCGTTTCATTTCGCAACTTATTTACTGTATAATTCACGATAACAGGTGCCCCTTCATAAACATTACACATTGTATTTGCTTAAAACACACAGAAGTACTGTCAAATCAGAAAGAAAATCAGCTGTCACTCGGCTATTACCTGACCAATACCTTTCAAACTCGGTGATAGTATTCACAACTCATTTGTCCTTCATTCTATCAAATATGATTAAACGGCATATGGTATTGCACCCGTGAGGCAAGCGTGAGTAGAGTTTTGTTCGGTCATCTGGCGCTTCCCTCTCTAGACTGATTACTGACCAACCTTCCACCTTTCAATAATGTAACTTATAAACACATCGTTTTAAAGCGCTGTGGCCGTCCTTAAAAGATGTGTCAATAAACAAACTTCTCCATCATGTGAAGCAGACACGTTGACTTCACTACTTTTTAAGATATTTTAAATATGGAATGTTCAATGCTTTATTGCGCGGGCCGCAGTCTCTCAATTTGCCAAGATGCTGATTATGGATTATCCGTGTGCTCTGCCCTGCTATTGTTTCTAACAATACAATATTCCTTTGTTTGAGTGTGGTTGTTTAGTGCGATGGGGGTATATTATCGTTACTGTCTACCCTAAAACTATGAACTGAACTGAACTATGAACTAGTTCAGAATTTAAATTGTGAACTATGAACGTGAACTATTCATGTTTACTTGTATGAACTGAACTTTCAACTAGTTCATGAGAGGTGTGAACTTGTACAACACTGTCAGCTTGTTGGTCTTGACATTCAGATGCTGTGCCTAAACTAGCTATATCATATCGTCTTGTCACATGATCAAATAGAGACTTGACATTGGACCACAACATACATATTACCCAGCAATCATCATTGCAAATCTGAATATGACAAAAATACTACAGAAAATAAGAACGTATTCATTTCATTGAATCATTTTTTAATAGTTTCTATAGTGTATATAAAATGTAAATCATTTTGTTATAGATTGCTACTATTTTTCCCACAAATAATACCTACCATGATAGAGATAAGTTTGCCTTTTCAAGTACATATATAGAATTAGACACACTCTCTAGTGTAATGATATATAACCCATGTTATATGTCTGGCTAGTGGGAGGTGGGAAATAAACAATCGACGACTTCTAACACACAAAGACTTTATGATGTAGGTAGTCTTCGACAAAAAAACGCTTCTCCACCTACTGTTCTGACAGTGAATTGTTTTCAGCACCCACAGCCTTCGGAGAACCATAAAGGCAACACAAATGCAAATTAGTCCGTCCTATCCGTCCGCCCTCCCATCCGTAATGGAGTTGGAGTACCATACTGGCACCTTAACAAGAAAGAGAGATAACCGTATCTTAAGGCAGAAGTAGGCTAACGTTACTTTTAAAAACCAAGTGTTCAAAGTATACTGTCAACGTTTAAGATAAAATAAGATGACTGCATTGATCTGCAACTTTAACTAGTATACAGGTGCATCTCAAAAAATTGTAATTTAACTTGAATCAGCTAATTAACTCAAAATACCTGTAAAGTTTTCCTGAGCCTTCAATGTCTCAAGGTCGAATTATACTTCTGCGTCGGTGTCCGTCCTCTTTACGGATGGGCGGGGAAACGGATTTGGACGGATTCGGACGTACT
Source organism: Clupea harengus (assembly GCF_900700415.2). Classification (NCBI taxonomy): domain Eukaryota; kingdom Metazoa; phylum Chordata; class Actinopteri; order Clupeiformes; family Clupeidae; genus Clupea; species Clupea harengus. The sequence continues at coordinate 898,030 of NC_045163.1, read as the reverse complement.
CTTCTCCGACGGCTGTGGGTGTTGAAAACAATTCACCGCCAGAACAGTAGGTGGAGCAACGTTTTTTTGTTGAGGACGAGCTACTGCATGACGTCTTTATGTGTTAGAAGTCGTCGATTGTTTATCTTTCTCCTCCCAGCTGTAACTAGCCAGGCAACTTTGAGCAAGTGCAGCGGGTGTAGTCACATGGGTCTTGGAGACACGTAACATTACATTTGAGAGAGTGTCTAATGCTATATATTTACTTGAAAAGGCAAACTTATCTCCATCATGGTAGGTAATATTTGTGAGGAAAACCACTGTGTTTTAGTATTGTATATGTGTGTGGCTGACATGGCTGCCCTACGTGTTTTCTTAGACGGTGTGTACTTTGAAGGAGGCTTAGTATAGTTTATTTTGGAAGACCAAGTGCACCGAGAGCACCAAGAGAGCACCAAGTGCAACAAGTTGTTCAAACTTGTTCTATTGTCTGTAACAATTTTTTTTTTTACCATAGTGAAACTACTCGAGGCAGGGCCGGTCCTAGCACATTCGGCGCTCTAGGCAAGCTTCACTCCTGGCCTGATGCAACTAGTGGAGGCGGTTAGGTGCTCAGTGTTACCAGATTGGAAATGGCGTATCGTATTAAAGGCTCAAAATGATTGAATTTGGAGGATAATTATCATATCTGGCAACACTGGGAAGCCGTTCGACCAATGACAGTTCTCTCTACAGTCAGAGCTCACGCAAGAAGGTGGAACGCAAGGGAGATACTCTTTCCGAAACTTGTAAGGACGTAATAACTAGTTTGTGAAAGACCCAGAGAAACACATAAAAATCCGACAAGGCAAAATCCCGGACGATTTTGGAATCCCTGCCGGACGCATTTTTTAGGTCTTGAAAAGAGGACATGTCCGGGTAAAAGAGGACGTCTGGTCACCCTATGTTATTTTTACAAACTTGTAAGATTATCTCTGGCTAGCGAGCTGAAAGAGATGTAAGGGGAACAGAAGGAGCAAGTAGAGAAAGCAGAACAGGTGCAGAAAGGGAAGAAGCCAGTGGCAGTGAATGTTCAGGAGACAAGTTGTCAGAGACAGAGCAGGAGGAGGAGAGTGATTCTGGGAGAAGAGAACTGAATGATAAACAAGTCTGCCCTCCAGGTGAGTGGTTATCAGTAGCTGAAGAATGGGACAGGGTCATTGGGTTATGGAAAACAAAAATATTTTTAAGGCTGACCATATAATAAACATATATATATATTCAATCTGTAAAATGTTAATGATTGCATGTTTAGTCTTAAAAAACAACAAAAGAACAACATGTAATTGGAAGTGGATAGCACTTATGTTAAAAGCTGATACTAATGGGATTCTTTGGTGTTTTACAGACATTTCCAAGTCCAGGGGTGAAGCTCCAGCGCAACCTCAACTAAATTTCCCCAAGATACTCCAGGGAGACTGAAATAGGAGCTTCATGGGTGAGTGGTATGCAGTCCACCCCTGGTTAGAATACTCCATAAGTGAAGACTCTACCTTTTGCTATGCTTGCAGGCATTTCAGTTTACCTGACCATGTTGAGTCTACATTTACTTCAGGTTCAGGTTTCAAAAACTGGAAAAAAGCTACCTATACAGACGGAGGGTATGCTGCACACAGTAGATCTGAGCATCACAAGAATGCCATGCTAGCATCGAAAGAACACCAAATTGCAGAAAAAAATCAGGGATCAGGGACAATTAAATAAAGAGTACAACAAAACTGTAGACGAGAACAGGGGGTACATCAAAACTCTTGCTGAAGTGGTTCTTCATTGTGCAACCGAGAACATTGCTCTGCGAGGACAAAAAATAATACTTCACCTCTTGTCAAGATATGGTCTAGATTAGAATATAAGAGTAACCTTGTTGGGCAGTCTTATGACGGGGCTGCAGTCATGAGTGGCAAGCACAGCGGTGTACAGGCCCGAATTAAGGAAGTAGCAAAGCTGGCTTTCTACGTTCACTGTAACGCGCATTGCCTTAATCTGGTGCTTGTGGACACCGTGAGAGGGATCCCAGAGGCTGAATGCTTCTTTTCCTTGTTAAAACAGCTGTACATCTACATGTCTGGATCGGCAGTGCATCCCAAATGGTTACAGGTGCACCCAGAGAGTTGCAAGTGTTGAGTGACACACGGTGGGCCTCCAGATATTATGCCTGCCGTAATTTGTGGGAAAGGTTGCCAGCAGTTGTAAAAGTGCTTGAGGAACTGGGTGATGAGAACAGTGGCGAGAGGTCCGTAGGTGCCAGAGGCCTTTTGCCTCAGATTGATTCCAATTCATTGTATTTCTTGCCATATTTAAGAAACTTCTGGGAGATGCAAAATTACTGTCAGACATGCTCCAGTCTTCCTCTCTTGATTTGGCCAAAGCAGTGGATCTTGTGGAGGCACTTATTAGTACTTTTGAATCTTACAGGAGTGAGCAGGTGTTTTGGAGCTTGCAAAGCAATGTGATGTCTCTATAGACACTGCTCCAAAACGTAAGAGAACACTAAGTTCAAAGCTACAGGGATACCATGTTCTGTCTACTGTGGGCAGCCAAGAAACAGGCAATGGCAAAGATTATTACAGGACAGGAATCTTCAATCTGGTTTTGGACCGGATGCTCAGTGAGCTCAGGAACAGATTCTCCAATCAGAATTGTGACATAATGCGTGGAATACAAGCTTTAAATCCAAGTAGCAAAAGCTTCTGTGACAAAGATAGCCTTTTTGCATTTGCCAAATTGTATGGGTGTGACCTTGTCGACCTTGAGCATGAGCTCTACCAAATTAAAAGAGTTTTAGATTGTAAGGTAAAACAAGGGATGCAGAGACCACCTACAATTGTAGACCTGTCAGCTTTTATTGAACCATACCAGGAGGTCTTTGATGTTTTCTCCAGGCTTTGCTTCAAGACCTCCACCATCATCCCCGTCCCCAAAAAAACTAAGATCACTGGACTCAATGATTACAGACCCATCGCCCTGACCTCTGTAGTGATGAAGGCATTTGAGCGCCTTGTGCTGCTTCACCTCAAAGCCATCACTGACCCTCTCCTGGACCCCCTGCAGTTTGCCTACAGAGCCAACAGGTCTGTAGACGATGCAGTAAACATGGCCCTTCACTTCATTCTCCAGCACCTGGACTCCGCAGGAACCTACGCCAGGATCCTGTTTGTGGACTTCAGCTCTGCCTTCAATACCATCATTCCTGCTCTGCTACAGGACAAGCTCTCCCAGCTGAGTGTGCCTGACTCCACCTGCAGGTGGATCACAGACTTCCTGTCTGACAGGAGGCAACACGTGAGAATGGGGAAGTATGTCTCTGATTCCAGAACCATAAGCACCGGCTCCCCTCAAGGCTGCGTTCTTTCCCCTCTATTCTTCTCCCTGTATACAAACAGCTGCACCTCCAGTCACCAGTCCGTCAAACTCCTCAAGTTCGCGGATGACACCACCCTCATTGGGCTCATCTCTGGTGGGGATTAGTCCGCTTACAGGTGGGAGATTGACCATCTGGTGACCTGGTGTGGCCAGAACAACCTGGAGCTAAATGCTCTGAAAACAGTGGAGATGGTTGTAGACTTTAGAAGGAACCCAGCCCCACCCACCCCCATCACCCTGAGAGACTCCCCAGTCGACACTGCGGAGTCCTTCCGCTTCCTGGGCACCATCATCTCCCCGGACCTCAAGTGGAAGCTGAACATCAGCTCCCTCACCAAAAGAGCTCAACAGAGGATGTACTTCCTGTGGCAGCTGAAGAAGTTAAACCTGCCAAAGGCAATGATGGTGCACTTCTACACCTGCATCATCGAGTCTTATGTGTAGTACTTATTGTAACTGTATGTTTTTATGTTTACTGTATGCACCTATACACCAGAAAAAATTCCAAGTAGGTGTAAACCTACTTGGCAATAAATCCAATTCTGATTCTGATTCTGATCTGATAGGCTGAGTGATCTTGGGGTGTTGAGTATAGAACACATTTAGATGAGTTTGTTGATCGATTTGCTAGAAATCATCACAACCGGAGAATACAGCTGCTGTAAATGGCTAAGTAACCAGCATCTGTTATACCTGCCAGTTCTGGATCAATAACAGCCTCAACAATAAAGAGGACGAGCTAGTGATATTATTCATCTTACATCTTTGGTTTTTCATAGAGTGTATTATGGGACATAGGTATTGCAATGTTAATACTGTCTGTTCTATTTAGACATATCTGGTCAGCTTCCCAGACAGACACTCTCAGATATGTTCTCAAGAATAACAAATAAGCTAACAAACAAAAAAGACAATTATGTAAAATGATTTACATGGATCTACCTACTCTCACTTACTCACTCACTCACACACACACACACACACAAACAAAGAGTGCCCCTTCTAGACCTGGTTTGTCAGTGCTCTGTTTTCATTCAGCACCACAATCTGTTTGATGTAGTAAGCTAGTGATATTGTTCACTGTTTGTAGTGATACTGTTCAATGTACATTGTACATATTGTTGATATTTGTTTTTCTTTATGTATTATGGGACATGTGTGTGTGATGTAATGTTTTTGCTCTTCTCTCTCTTTATATATACATATGTACATGTATATGTATATATTATGTATATGTATATATTATCGCAAATTAATGGAATATTGCACTTAAAATGCTAGTTTACCTAAATAAATTATCGCCTAAAATGACAATTCATATCGTGTCTTTCTGTCACTTGCACTAAAAACATCCCTGTCTCATGTTAAGGTCCCGAACCCCCTCACATAATCATGACACATCGCACTCGCACATTATCTATGCACCCATTCCAGTAACATGGGATTATCAATAAGACATCATTAGTGTCCATAAGAAGGTTCAATCCATTGTTTATGGCTAGATGAGCCGTTAGAAAACTGCTGCTCTGAGTGATGCAGTGTTTTAAAATAGTAGTTTTTGACAATCAAGTGCCACCCCAAATAAAAGACTGGCCAGAGCTATAGTTACGCCCCTGGCGCACATGCACATTTTCTAACACAGCGCAGGTACACTCAATTAAAGCCAACAGCAAATGAACTAAATACACATTTTTCAACCACAAATAAGAGATACATAACAGCGACTCCACGCAGAGGCTCTGGCTTTGGGCCCCCCTGAGCTCATGGGCCCCTGGGCCTGGTAGGCCCGTTTGGTAATCCATGCCTGCCCACC